>NC_053435.1:71981580-72114483 GCF_007990345.1 Gossypium hirsutum
AAGAAGTCATAAGCAAGCGGCCTCTATCGAAAATTTAGGAAAACTTAGTGGCTGAATAGAACATGGTTGAGATCAAATTTCGATTTGGTTGGATTAAAATGAGCTGGTTTTTTTAGTGGGAGACAAAATGATTACCAATGGATGGTTTCTATACGGTTAAAAACCATGCGAGAGGGCTATAAATAGTTGAAAAATGAAATCTTAGGCGGATTCCTCTCAATTCTGTTTCATTCTCTCCTCTTCTTCATCTTCCTTGGTAGCTCTGAATAAGAGAGTGTAGCATTCCGAGATAAGGCCTGAAAGTTTGGACTTCGCAAGTAGGGGGCTCGCCAGTTGGTTTGGTAAGCCAATTGATTGGGTGAGCTAGAGTTTGTCAGTTGGTTTGGCGAGCTGGGGTTCACCGGTTTGTTTAGCGAATTGGAGTTCGTCGGTTAAGACAATTTACACTTAAATTAGGAAGTTGACTTGCTTTCCAATTAAGATACTATCTGTGCATATAACATTTTCCTAAGTCAAGTAGGGTATACCAAGAGTACTAAAACACCTAGCGCCTATAAATTAAGCCCTTTTCATAGAGAGTTCTCTCATCAATTATTCTTTTTGTTAAGTCTTTGTTCTAAACCAAAGTTCTTAGAAACAAAGGTAAGCATATATTCTACAAGGGTTAATTGTCCAAGAAGTTAGGTTCGCTTGTATGTCTAAATTTTGTATGTTTCGTTTGTTATGTAATTTGTGTATGTTTATGTATGTTGCAAACTAGCCAGACCATTTGTCAACAATGACAAAGGAAAAACAAAACTTGTCTAAATTCTAAGCTAATCAGTGAGTGTTTAGGGATCGCCATTTGTGTACAAACCATTGTGTTTTTAGAAGCTTAGGGTTTTTCTTTAAAAAAAAAACTAAGTTCAAGAGTAAGCTTTTCTATAAACTCTGTTTCCAAAATATGTGACCATGTTTTTAAATATATGTTTTATCTATTCCTCTAATTAAGCTTATCTTTTAAATATTTTAATGATATGTTTTAAAAGCTTGATTTTACAAACTATGTTTTTGCGAGCTTTCTATGCGAGCTCCTCATATGAGCCCTATGTTGGATATATTGGCATGTCAAAGGACTGTGAGTACTCACCTATAAGTTCTATGATTTGGGTGTTGAGGCCATGTGACATGTGGAGAGATAAGGGAATGTCAAACTATGCTCCATTCAAAGGGGCATGTTGGTGTACAAGTGAGTGTTTGACTTTATGCTACACTTATTAGACATGCTAAGGACTCTGTAAGTCACAAGTGAGGCGTTATAAGGAGATTCACTTATCCAACAATACAGATATGACAACTGTAGACACTTAATTTTGCTCGGGCCCAGAAATAAGTTCAAAAAAATAAAAATAAAAATAAAAATAAAAATAGAAATAAAACAAAGTCCAAGTCCAGTACAAAATTACAAACATATAATTTGGCCCAATCGAAATGGCTCATTACTTGAAAAGATTTAAGGTCCATCTATAAGCTCATCTTTAAGGATATGCAATCTTAGATATGATACAATCTTAGATATGATATGCAATCTTGAATATATGATCTTGTAATCTTGGAGATTTAATTTGTAGATATCCTTTAATCTTAACCGTTGATGTAATTGATCTGTACAGTTGGATTCGGGGAGGCTCAACTATAAATAGAGGCCTCTCCCTTCATTGTAAAAGACTTGAGTTTTTGGAAGCAATAAGAATTCTTGAGAGCATTCACTCAAATTTCTCTCCCTCTTGCATTCTTACTCTTTGTGGTTTGCTCTTATTTTATTCTTCGTCTATCTTAGTTTTTCAACCTTTTTTTTTATTTTAATTTCTTCATTTTTCAAATATGTATATTTATTCCTATCATTTATACATTTGATTATGTATTTTATATATTATAATAATTAACCTTTTTATATAGTTTATTTTCAAATATATATTTTCTATGCATGTATATATATTATATTATCATTTCAGTGTTTTGAACTATTGCATTATATTTTTATAATTTGTAAATGTTCTATTTATTCATTTTTTAGTGTATGTCATTTATCTTATTTGTGCATAGTTTCATTTTTTTATACGCTATGTTTAATTATTTCTTTTATGTGCTATTTTATGATATATATTGTTGTATAATTTTTGCATGTATTATGTTTTTCTTTTAGTTTACTCATGTTTTTATTTGTTTATTATCTTATATTTACCTTAGTATGATTTTTTTCATTAAACGTATGTTTTTGTTATTTAGTTTTGTCTTAATGATATTATTTATGTTTGTATAGAAATGTTAGAATATTTTGTACATCTATGCTTCATGATGCATTAATATGTCATCCTAAAACGTCATTTAAAATAATATTACAAGTTTTTTTTTTAAAAAAGGCAATGCTTGATGTTTGGAAACTTCGAGAAAGGTAGCGCCCTAACTTACTGGGTTGCGACTTTTCTCGCTGAATTCGAATAGTCAAGCACCCTTCGAAGTGATTTTGAGTTTTCAAAACTTAAACAATTATTTCGAGATTTCAAAACATAGTGTCCTAACTTACTGGATATGGCGTTTTGTTGTTTCGAAATAGAAATTTTCGAAAGATGAGCTTAGTTTCGAAGGTTTTAAAATGTTGCGTCCTAACTTACTGGATGTGATGTTTTGACTCGTTTGAAATAACTGAGCCTTAATTTCAAAATTGAGAACATTCAAATTAAAAGAGGTTTGCATATTAAAACTTTCAAATTTCTGACATTAAAGACACTTGATAATCAATTAGGTACCAATTTTTGGGCGTTACGAGGGTGCTAACCCTTCCTCGTACGTAACCGACTCCCGAATCCGTTTTCTTGACTTTCGTAGACCAAAATGAATATTTTAAAACAAAAAAATTTATAAGGTGATCCAATCACACCTAAAAAGATTGGTGGCGACTCCTATTTTTGTTTTTCTTAAAGTCAATTCCCATTTTCCAAAACTCGATTTAAAAATGGTTTCGACAGCTTGGCGACTCTACTGAGGACTAATAAGAGAGTCAAGCCGTGTAATTGATTATCTCTTGTCTTAATGTCAGAAATTAAAAATTTTAAAATTTAATCCTCTTTGCATTACATGTGTTTGTATTATTACATGTGTTGCTATATTCTGATACGCATTGCATTTGCATGACCGTTGTGGTCACACCCTTAAGTGGGAGTGAGAAACTACGCCTTCGTGAGGTTTTCACCTCCGTGCAGGATAATGGATCACTTTCGGGATACATCCGTACCTATGGTTTCGTGAGATTTTCATCTCTGTGTAGCCATAGGGAAATGTATTCCCATGAACTGAACTCAATTCAAATGAGCCTATAATGGGTGAGGATCGAGGAATCTGCTGGTTTTGTTACCTCAAACTTTAGAAACAAACCACATATAGAAAAACCGTAAGAGCTCAATATAGATAGAATTATACTTAGGTTATCTTTGTGTTTATTAATATCATATGATACTGACTGTTTTCTTTCTGTTGTTCATGTCATTTTGCATTTAAAAGGTATCGATTCACGGTCAGTTTCTAAGTTAGAAAGTTTTATTATGGAGAACGAACTTCTTGATAGAATGGAGGGCAACGCTAACGTCCATAAATGGTCAAAGGAAACGCTGAAGTATACACATCAGAATTATGGGGTTACACTCGCATCAGCGTGGCGCAAAATAATCTCCAGGAGTTAAAGGAATTATGGGATCAATGGAGTAATGAAGCCAAACAGTTGTTCTACAATAACTAAGGGGACTTGCAGTATTTGCTTGATAGGAGGATAGATGAGCAATTCAAAGTGAGTGTGGGAGTATTGATGGACACTTCCACCATTATAGCATTTCTCTTTCATATGAAGACGGTTGCCATGTGGATGGTCAGGGTATTGGAAGGAAAGTGATTGATAGAGTGCATGAGACCGACAAAAATGAGTTGGATGGAAAGAATTTTGCCTATGATGGTAAAAAGCTCGTTTACTATAGGATTGCTACCAAACAACAAGCTTGAGTTTACTGTTGTACTTATCAGAAACAATGGAAATGCAAGCCCCGATGGCCTGGATAGCTCAAGTAAGCATATAGGATATTATTTTAAGGTAGCACACTGCAGAACGTGATACCTACCTGTTCGCTAATCTATCTCAAAATAATCAGAACAACTTCACATGTATTGGAGGAGGTGCCCTTAGCTGCATGGATTACCCCACAGGTGAGGTCGTAGCTCAAACTCAGGAGGCAGCTGATTATTTACAGACATTGGCGGCACAGGCTGAGATATTGAGCACCAATATGAGCTACAATCTGATCGTGGCCAAGAGTTTGTTTTGTTGTTAAAACTTTAGGCATTGGGGTGAAACTGTATTTGTAATCCATTTATATGTAAAGATATTCTTTTTCTAAATAAAGTTTTCTAAGTCAGATTGAATCGAGATCGATACCTTTTGCATTCATTTGCATCTTATACCATTTCATTGCATCATTTGCATTCAAAATTATAAAAAGACCCTAATTAGTTAAAGTTATTAAAAAGAGATAAAAAGAGAGAGAGAGAGAGAAGAGGGTCACGGTTGAGTGAAAAAGAAGTTGAATGGGAATGAACGACGTTCTGTAACACCCCGAACCAAAGACCGACACCGGAGTCGAACACGAGGTGTTAACAGACTTTAAACCCCTTATAAAAAAAATTTCCCAGACACTGCCAATCTGCGTACTAGTCGCTTTATAAATCATATCTTGAGTTTCACAACTCAAAAATCAGATTCGTGATTTTTCCCTGAAACTAGACTCATATGCCCATCTACATATTTTTTTCTAGAATTTTTGGTCGGGCCAAGTAGTACAGTTTATTAGTAAAAGTCTCCCATGTTACAGGGATCGACTACACTGACCTTTGCGCATTACGACCTGCATATCTCCCTTCACAGAGCTTCAATAGTGATGTCGTTTGTTTCTATAGAAACTAGACTCAGAGAGGAATCTATACATATATGGTATGACTCCTAATTATCTCTGGTTAATTTATAATGAATTTCCAAATTCGGAACAGGGAATCCAGAAACCGTTCTGGCCCTGTCTCACGAGAACCTGAATATCTCTTAACATACTGTCCATATGATCGTTTCGTTACTTTCCTATGAAAATAGATTCATCAAGGTTTGTTTACATAATTTATTCACTATTTAATTCCCTTCCTACTATTTTTAGTGATTTTCCAAATCTACATCACTGCTGCTGTCAGCATCTGCCTTTAAGGTAGACTTTACCTATTTCATAGTTTCCATGGCCCATCCTTGTTAAGCATATCCACACCTCTCAATAACCATATCCATACCAAATAATTATAACATTATACTCAAACATATATAAGCCATTTTCGCATGGCTATCCAAAATTTATACAAGTCCAAAGGGTCCATGACCCACAACAAACAAACGGGTAATCCTATACATTCCATTTCGAAGTTCAACCAAAATTGTACCAAAAGGGGGCTTTGATAGTGTGGGCGACTTCGACTTCAAGATCCCGAGTCCGATAGCTGGAGAACCAAAATCTATAAAACAGAGGAGCAATGAAACGGAGTAAGCAATTTATGCTTAGTAAGTTTTGAGCAAGGAATTCCAGTACAACAAAAGTATAGCATTCATATAGCTAAACGGATAATTTCATATGCACAAATTTTTGATATCATACTTGCTTCACATTACCAACCCTTATGTACATACACAAAAGATCAACTTAGCCAAAGGCCGGTAGCTCGTTTATCAACTGAGCGAATACTTATTTGTAAGGGCTCAACTAAATTCAAGCACATACGAAACATACCTCAATGTTGGGATGTTTCGAGAGTATTAACTGAAATTTTTACAGCAAGATCATTCATTCCCAAATCACGTACCTCCGGAATTTAACCGGATATAGCTCCTCGTTCAAATGCCTTCGGGACATAGCCCGGTTATAGTAACTCGCACAAATGCCTTCGGGACTTAACCCGGATTTAGTAACTCGCACAAATGCCTTCGGGACTTAACCCGGATTTAGTAACTCGCACCAATTCCTTCGGGCTTAGCCCGGAATTAGTATCTCGCACAAATGCCTTTGGATCTTAGTCCGGATATGGTCACTTAGCACAAAGCCTTCGGGACTTAGCCCGGACATCATTCAAATAACCATGCACATTTAACAATAAATCATGGCACATTGGTATTTCATTTTCGTTAGCAAAACTCAAACACAAGACACTTATCATTCTTGTAATTTCGGCTCAATAGCCACACACACAAAGAGCATGATTTTGATTTGCTTAAAACATGATCTAATCAAATCTTAATTTAAGCTCTCTTACTCAAGAACTTACCTCGGATGTTGTCGAACGATTCCGATGGCTATTCGACCACTTTTTCCTTTCCTTTATCGGATTTAGTTCCCCTTTTCTCTTGAGCTTAATTAAACAAATAAATTGATTTAATCATTTAAGCATCGAAAAGAGGAACACAAGGCACTTAGCCCATATTTATACATTAGACATTAAAGTCACATATGTACGGAATCATGAATCAAACTCAACATTTTAGCTAATTTTTCCCCTTGGCCGAATTTTCTAAGCCAAGACAAAAGCATCAATATGCTTGCCTCTAACCGAATACATGCAACACCAATCTTCTTCCTATGGCCGAATATGCATGTCTATGTTGAGGCCGATTATATGCTTAATACTTCCTACAAGTATGGTTACTTGTATTGATTACATATCATCTTGTTTCAAGTTCAAAACTCAGCTAATACGTATATATACACTAGTAATCAAATACTATCATTTTGCACTTCACCTTGCTACCATTTCACATCTATTTTCTACCATGGCCGAATGCATCAAGACACCATACCATTCAATTTTGGTCATGGGTTACACAAAGAACTTGATGTCTAACTCAAAAATGTCAAAAAGAAGATTCAAGAATCATCAATCCACCATCACATGCATCATTAACAAGCTTCATATTTAGCATGCAATGGCATTAACACAAAATCCACCTAGGCCGAATATCATCCCCATGACATAGCAAAGATTTGAACCATGGGCTAATTAGAACTCAAGCTAGCAACTAAAAACATGCATGAATCTCATGGTACAACCTCAAACATACCTTAATCTAGATACAAGTATGGCCAAACCTCCTCCTAATCCTCTTCCAAACCAAACATGAAGCAAGAACTCCTTCCTCCTTCATTAGAAATTTCGGCCAAAAGAAGTGAAAAAAGATGAACAAAATTTTCACTTTTCTTTTCTTTAACTCACGGCAATGGGGGGGGGGGACAACCACACACCTTTTTTTTTTGTTCCCATCATATTCCCTTTCATTATTTAATTTCCATGCTTATTATTTTATTTTTTTCCACCCATGATGCACCAACACAACATGTCTATGACATGTCTTGCCCATCACCCTTGGTCTACCATGCTTGTCATGGCCGGCCACTACTCATTAGGGGGGGAATTTGACATGCAAGTCCCCCCTTTTTTCCACATACACTAATAGGTCCTTACGCATTGACCTATCACATTTTAAAATTTTCTCACATAAGTCCTATTGACTAAATTCACATGCAATCGACTAAATCGAAGCTTGAAATTTTCACACATTCATAATTACATATTCTAGACAATAAATATCACATTCAAACATTTCGGTGACTCGGTTTAGCGGTCCCGAAACCACTTCCCGACTAGGGTCAATTTTGGGCTGTCACAACTCTCCCCCACTTAAGAAATTTTCGTCCCCGAAAATCTTACCGGTAAATAGGTTTGGGTATCGTTCTTTTATCGAGCTCTCGGTTTCCCAAGTAGCTTCCTCGATCCCGTGTTTGAGCCATAACACCTTCACTAACGGAACCCTTTTGTTTCGCAACTCCTTCACTTCACGAGCTAGGATACGCATCGGTTCTTCTTCATA
Organism: Gossypium hirsutum; assembly: GCF_007990345.1. Lineage (NCBI taxonomy): Eukaryota > Viridiplantae > Streptophyta > Magnoliopsida > Malvales > Malvaceae > Gossypium > Gossypium hirsutum. The sequence goes on from NC_053435.1 coordinate 71,989,556, forward strand.
ACTCATATCGGCTTGAATTTCAACCTCTGATGGGCTAATTATGTGCGATGGATCAGATCGATAGCGTCGAAGCATCGAAACATGAAAGACGTCGTGAATCTTTTCAAGCTCAGGGGGCAAAATCAATCTATACGCAACCGGACCAACTCGTTCGGAGATTTCGTACGGCCCAATTAATCTCGGGCTCAACTTGCCCTTACGGCCAAACCTGAGTACCTTTTTCCAAGGCGAAACTTTAAGGAACACTTTATCTCCCACCTGATATTCAATGTCCTTTCGTTTCAAATCCGCATACGATTTCTGACGATCTGTGGCTACCTTCAGACTTTCACGGATTACCTTTACTTTCTTTTCGGCATCTTTAATCAAATCAACTCCGAAAATTTTACTTTCACCGAGCTCGGTCCAAAACAATGGTGTACGGCATTTACGACCGTACAAAGCCTCGTAAGGTGCCATCTTAATACTTGATTGAAAACTATTGTTGTAAGCGAATTCAATCAAAGGTAAATGCCGTTCCCATGAACTACTGAACTCGAGGATGCAACATCTCAACATATCCTCAAGTATCTGAATTATCCGCTCGGATTGACCATCGGTTTGGGGGTGAAAAGCAGTGCTAAAATGCAGCTTGGTACCCAAAGCTTCTTGCAATTTCTTCCAAAATCGTGAGGTGAATCTCGGATCTCTATCCGACACGATAGAAATAGGTACCCCGTGTAATCTCACAATTTGAGAAACATACAATTCAGCTAGTTTATCCAATGAAAAATCCGTACGCACGGGGATAAAGTAAGCCGACTTAGTCAGTCTATCAACAACAACCCAAATCGCATCCTTCTTACTTGCTGACAATGGCAGTCCGGCACAAAGTCCATTGTGACTCGATCCCATTTCCACTCGGGTATTATGATCGGCTGAAGTAATCCTGAAGACACTTGATGTTCCGCTTTCACTTGTTGACATATTAAACATCTCGAAACAAAGTCGGAGATGTCTCGTTTCATACCATGCCACCAAAATTGACGTTTCAAATCGTTGTACATTTTCGTACTCCCCGGGTGAATTGACATTCGGCTACAATAGGCTTCGTTCAGAATCATCGAAATGAGTTCTGAATTCCTTGGAACACACAAACGACTTCTGAACCTCAAACAATCATCATCATCAATTTGAAACTCCGATTCCTTGTTCGGAACACACTCAGCCCGTTTTGCAACCAATTCATCATCAACTTTCTGAGCTTCACGAATTTGATGAATCAATAATGGTCTGGCTTTTAATTCAGCTACTAACACATTGTCGGGTAGAACAGACAAGTGCACATTCATCGCTCGTAAAGCAAACAATGATTTCCGGCTTAAGGCGTCTGCAACCACATTAGCCTTTCCCGGGTGGTAATAAATGACAAGCTCGTAATCTTTCAACAACTCAAGCCAATGTCCTTGTCGCAGATTCAAGTCTCGCTGAGTCATCAAATATTTGAGACTTTTGTGATCCGAAAATACATGGCACTTCTCACCAAACAAATAATGTCGCCATATTTTCAAAGCAAATACAATGGCAGCTAGTTCGAGATCATGGGTCGGATAATTTCTCTCGTGTGGCTTCAATTTTCTCGACGCATAGGCCACAACTCGACCTTCTTGCAGCAATACGCAACCCAACCCAAGTAGGGATGCGTCACTATAAATGACAAACTCTTTGCCTAATTCGGGTTGCACTAAAATTGGAGCTTCAGTCAAATGAGTTTTCAGTTGATCGAAACTTTTCTAACATTTCTCCGTCCATTCGAACTTAATATCCTTTTGAAGTAGCTTCGTCATTGGTGTGGCTATCATCGAGAAACCTTTGACAAATCGTCGGTAATAACCGGCGAGCCCCAAAAAGCTCCGAACCTCAATAATATTTCTCGGAGGTTTCCAGTTAAGTATGGCTGAAATTTTGTTCGGGTCAACTCGAATACCCGATGCGGATACTACATGACCCAAGAAGCTAACCTCTCTTAACCAGAACTCACACTTACTGAACTTAGCATATAACTGCTTATCCCGCAAAATTTGCAACACTAGCCTCAGATGCTCAGCATGTTCGGTCTCATCTCTTGAATAGACCAAGATGTCATCAATGAACACAACTGCGAACCGATCCAAATATGGTCTGAAGATCCGATTCATCAAATCCATAAATACCGCAGGGGCATTAGTGAGCCCAAACGGCATCACTAAGAACTCGTAGTGACCATATCTCGTCCTGAAGGCAGTTTTGGGTATGTCCGATTCTCGAATTCGCAACTGATAATAGCCCGATCTCAAATCTATTTTTGAGAACATTGAGGCTCCCTTCAGTTGGTCGAACAAATCATCGATACGCGGTAACGGATATTTGTTCTTTATCGTCACTTTATTCAGTTGACGATAGTCAATGCACAACCTCATGGTTCCGTCCTTCTTTTTCACGAACAATACTGGTGCACCCCAAGGTGAGAAACTTGGTCGAGCAAAACCTCTATCCGTCAATTCTTGCAATTGAGCTTTCAACTCTTTTAACTCGGTTGGTGCCATACGATACAGAGCTATCGAAATCGGCGTAGTCCCAGGTACAAGCTCAATACCAAACTCTATCTCCCGAACAGGTGGTAAACCCGGTAATTCTTCAGGAAAAACATCCGGGTATTCACAAACCACCGGCACAGATTCGGGTTTCTTTTCTAATTCTTTGTCATCAAGTACATACGCAAGGTATGCTTCGCACCCTTTTCTTACATATTTCTGGGCCAACATTGCTGATATTACAGCTGGCATCCCCTCCAAGTCCGTAGACTCAACTCGGATTATTTCGTTATTTGCGTACCTCAAATCAATAGTCTTGCTTTTGCAATTCACAACCGCATCATGCGCGGTCAACCAATCCAAACCAAGAATAACATCAAATTCATCAAACGGCAAAAGCATCAAGTCCGCCGGAAAACAGGAACCTCGAATTTCTAGGGGACATTTCTTACACACTTTGTCGACAAGCACGTAACGACCCAAGGGATTTGACACCCGAATTACGAACTCAGTAGACTCAATAGGTAAAGTCTTACTGGATGCTAAGGTTTCACATATGTAAGAATGAGTAGAACCGGGGTCAATCAAAGCAATTACATTAGTATCAAAGAGAGTAAAAGTACCGGTAATAACATCAGGTGAAGAAGCATCCTCGCGGGCACGTATATCATAAGCTCTAGCAAGCGCACGAGCCTCGGATCTGGTCGTAGCATCTCTAGATCCTCTCTGACCACCACCAGCATTGCCCGTATTTCCAGATGGTCTACCTCGAGCAGTGGTAGCACCCGGTTTCCCACTCTGATTTACATTCTGTTCAGACAACCTCGGGCAATCTTTAATGAAGTGGTCAACTGATCCGCACTTGTAACAGGAGCGGTCAGGGAATCTACAACTCCCCGAATGCCATTTACCGCAATATCGACATTTCGTTCTGTCTCGACGTTCATTCCCAACACTGGCGACCGAAGTGCCTCGTGTACCCACAGGGGGTCGATCACGATCTCGTCTAAAAAGGCCCGAAGTGCCTCTAAACTGGCCCGCATCATCTCAAAATTTCTTCGATGCCTGTTGAAGAGACTTTCCCGAGGATCTTTTACGAAACTCTCCAGTTCCCTCATCAACTTTTTGTTTTTCTTTTCTAAGCTCTTCGGCTTTACAAGCTCGCTCAACAAGTACTACGAACTCTCGTATTTCAAGAATGCCAACGAACATTTTTATATCTTCATTCAGCCCATCCTCGAAGCGTTTACACATGATAGCCTCGGACGAAACACATTCCCGAGCGTATCTACTAAGTCTAACAAATTTTCGCTCGTAATCAGTAACCGACATAGAACCTTGCTTAAGCTCAAGAAATTCCTTCCGTTTTTGATCAACAAATCTCTGGCTGATATACTTTTTCCGAAACTCAGTTTGGAAAAACTCCCAAGTTACTTGCTCTCGGGGCACAACAGAAGTTAGAGTACTCCACCAATAGTAGGCAGAATCGCGTAGCAAGGAGATAGTACACTTTAGGCATTCATCGGGTGTACAAGATAGCTCATCGAGTACCCGGACAGTGTTGTCCAACCAAAATTCAGCTTGCTCGGCATCGTCGTTATCCGTAGCCTTAAATTCAGTAGCCCCATGTTTTCGGATTCTGTCAACTGGGGGCTTATTTGACCTTATTTGGTCAGTTACCGGAGGTATTGTAGGTGCGGGGGTGGTATTTATCGGGAATGGAGGTTGTGGAACAGCCGTATTAGTTCGAATGTATTGGTTGAACCAATCATTCATCACGCTATAGAAAGCTTGTCTAGCTTCATCGTTCGGGTTACTAGCATTAGGTTGAGAGTCCGCCAGCGCTGTCCCTTGTGCGGGAGCAGGCGCTACACTCTCAAGATCATCAGCTACCGCTCGGTCGGGATCGGGATCCGTTACTATAAATAAACACATTTGCAAATGTCAGAAATCACCACACTATCAAATAATCACATAAAATGGCATGTATAGCTAGACCCAACGCATTACGGTAGTCCTAGAATCGACTAAACCGTAGCTCTGATACCAATCAAATGTAACACCCCGAACCCGAGACCGACACCGGAGTCGAACACGAGGTGTTAACAGACTTTAAACCCCTTATAAAAAAAAATTTCCCAGACACTGCCAATCTGCGTACTAGTCGCTTTAAAAATCATATCTTTAGTTTCACAACTCAAAAATCAGTTTCGTGATTTTTCCCTGAAACTAGACTCATAATCCCATCTACATATTTTTTTCTAGAATTTTGGTCGGGCCAATTAGTACAGTTTATTAGTCAAAGTCTCCCATGTTACAGGGATCGACTACACTGACCTTTGCGTATTACGACCTGGATATCTCTCTGCACAGAGCTTCAATACTGATGCCGTTTGTTTCTATAGAAACTAGACTCAGAGAGGAATCTATACATATATGGTATGACTCCTAATTATCTCTGGTTAATTTATAATGAATTTCCAAATTCGGGACAGGGAATCCAGAAACCGTTCTGGCCCTGTCTCACGAGAACCTGAATATCTCTTAACATACTGTCCATATGATCGTTTCGTTACTTTCCTATGAAAATAGATTCATTAAGGTTTGTTTACATAATTTATTCACTATTTAATTCCCTTCCTACTATTTTTAGTGATTTTCCAAATCTACATCAGTGCTGCTGTCAGCATCTGCCTTTAAGGTAGACTTTACCTATTTCATAGTTTCCATGGCCCATCCTTGTTAAGCATATCCACACCTCTCAATAACCATATCCATACCAAATAATTATAACATTATACTCAAACATATATAAGCCATTTTCGCATGGCTATCTAAAATTTATACAAGTCCAAAGGGTCCATGACCCACAACAAACAAACGGGTAATCCTATACATGCCATTTCGAAGTTCAACCAAAATTGTACCAAAAGGGGGCTTTGATAGTGTGGGCGACTTCGACTTCAAGATCCCGAGTCCGATAGCTGGAGAACCAAAATCTATAAAACAGAGGAGCAATGAAACGGAGTAAGCAATTTATGCTTAGTAAGTTTTGAGCAAGGAATTCCAGTACAACAAAAGTATAGCATTCATATAGCTAAACGGATAATTTCATATGCACAAATTTTTGATATCATACTTGCTTCACATTACCAACCCTTATGTACATACACAAAAGATCAACTTAGCCAAAGGCCGGTAGCTCGTTTATCAACTGAGCGAATACTTATTTGTAAGGGCTCAACTAAATTCAAGCACATACGAAACATACCTCAATGTTGGGATGTTTCTAGAGTATTAACTGAAATTTTTACAGCAAGATCATTCATTCCCAAATCACGTACCTTCGGAATTTAACCGGATATAGCTCCTCGTTCAAATGCCTTCGGGACATAGCCCGGTTATAGTAACTCGCACAAATGCCTTCGGGACTTAACCCGGATTTAGTAACTCGCACAAATGCCTTCGGGACTTAACCCGGATTTAGGAACTCGCACCAATGCCTTCGGGCTTAGCCCGGAATTAGTATCTCGCACAAATGCCTTCGGATCTTAGTCCGGATATGGTCACTTAGCACAAAGCCTTCGGGATTTAGCCCGGACATCATTCAAATAACCATGCACATTTAACAATAAATCATGGCACATTCGTATTTCATTTTCGTTAGCAAAACTCAAACACAAGACACTTATCATTCTTGTAATTTCGGCTCAATAGCCACACACACAAAGAGCATGATTTTGATTTGCTTAAAACATGATCTAATCAAATCTTAATTTAAGCTCTCTTACTCAAGAACTTACCTCGGATGTTGTCGAACGATTCCGATGGCTATTCGACCACTTTTTCCTTTCCTTTATCGGATTTAGTTCCCCTTTGCTCTTGAGCTTAATTAAACAAATAAATTGATTTAATCATTTGAGCATCGAAAAGAGGAACACAAGGCACTTAGCCCATATTTATACATTAGACATTAAAGTCACATATGTACGGAATCATGAATCAAACTCAACATTTTAGCTAATTTTTCCCCTTGGCCGAATTTTCTAAGCCAAGACAAAAGCATCAATATGCTTGCCTCTAACCGAATACATGCAACACCAATCTTCTTCCTATGGCCGAATATGCATGTCTATGTTGAGGCCGATTATATGCTTAATACTTCCTACAAGTATGGTTACTTGTATTGATTACATATCATCTTGTTTCAAGTTCAAAACTCGGCTAAGATGCATATATACACTAGTAATCAAATACTATCATTTTGCACTTCACCTTGCTACCATTTCACATCTATTTTCTACCATGGCCGAATGCATCAAGACACCATACCATTCAATTTTGGTCATGGGTTACACAAAGAACTTGATGTCTAACTCAAAAATGTCAAAAAGAAGATTCAAGAATCATCAATCCACCATCACATGCATCATTAACAAGCTTCATATTTAGCATGCAATGGCATTAACACAAAATCCACCTAGGCCGAATATCATCCCCATGACATAGCAAAGATTTGAACCATGGGCTAATTAGAACTCAAGCTAGCAACTAAAAACATGCATGAATCTCATGGTACAACCTCAAACATACCTTAATCTAGATACAATTATGGCCAAACCTTCTCCTAATCCTCTTCCAAACCAAACATGAAGCAAGAACTCCTTCCTCCTTCCTTAGAAATTTCGGCCAAAAGAAGTGAAAAAAGATAAACAAAATTTTCTCTTTTCTTTTCTTTAACTCACGGCAATGGGGGGGACAACCACACACCTTTTTTTTTGTTCCCATCATATTCCCTTTCATTATTTAATTTCCATGCTCATTATTTTATTTTTTTCCACCCATGATGCACCAACACAACATGTCTATGACATGTCTTGCCCATCACCCTTGGTCTACCATGCTTGTCATGGCCGGCCACTACTCATTAGGGGGGAATTTGACATGCAAGTCCCCCTTTTTTCCACATACACTAATAGGTCCTTACGCATTGACCTATCACATTTTAAAATTTTCTCACATAAGTCCTATTGACTAAATTCACATGCAATCGACTAAATCGAAGCTTGAAATTTTCACACATTCATAATTACATATTCTAGACAATAAATATCACATTCAAACATTTCGGTGACTCGGTTTAGCGGTCCCGGAACTACTTCCCGACTAGGGTCAATTTTGGGCTGTCACACGTTCCCTTTCATATCCCCAACTTTTGTGTCAGGAGGGATAGTTTACCCGGAGAAGGGGGTGTTTGGAAATGAAAATCATCCCATCAATGTCATACATGAGGAAGGGACTGAACAAAGAAACCTTGAGGGCATTTGCCCTTACGAACCGGAAAGTTCTTTAAACAATTGGACTGCAGAAGAAAATCCTGTAATCTTTAGGAATTTTACGGAGTAATATTCATAACACTCTTGTTGCTCTAAAGCCTAGTCCTACATCAGTTGTAAACCTACAGTACTTTCAGGTAATACAATTCCACTGCTCAAAATCTATTGTCTTACAAATGGTTGAACATTTTCACTTTCTCATTACACAACAAAAATTATTTTAAAAAACGGGCAAGTAAACCTAACAATACTCCACGCACAATGAGAAAGGACAGAAGCACATGGATGATTATGTATACAGAGAATGAAGGCACAAGGAAGAAATTGTCATTTGGCAATTCATGAAAACTTGAGTATGAAGAAAACAGTACTTTGAATTGGTTTCATAAAATAGGGCTAATGAAGAAATTAGGCACAACAAATAAGGATAAACTACTTCATTGTGTAATCTACTAAGGGAGAAATGAAAAATTATATAGCAAAAACTGCATTTGAGTTGAGGCTTAAGCATACTTTCCAAATAAACCATAAACAAAAAATTATGGCATGACAATCTTAACCGTCGAAGTAATTGATCTGTACTGTTGGATTTGGGGAGGCTCAACTATAAATAGAGGTCTCTCCCTTCATTGTGAAAGACTTGAGTTTTTGGAAGCAATAAGAATTCTTTAGAGCATACACTCAAATTTCTCTCCCTCTTGCGTTCTTACTCTCTGTGGTTTGTTCTTATTTTATTCTTCGTCTATCTTAGTTTTTCAACCTTTTTTTTTATTTTAATTTCTTCATTTTTCAAATATGTATATTTATTCCTATCTTTTATACATTTGATTATGTATTTTATATATTATAATATTTAACCTTTTTATATAGTTTATTTTCAAATATATATTTTCTATGCATGTATATATATTATATTATCATTTCAGTATTTTGAACTATTGCATTATACTTTTATAATTTGTAAATGTTCTATTTATTCATTTTTTAGTGTATGTCATTTATCTTATTTGTGCATAGTTTCATTTTTTTATATGCTATGTTTAATTAGTTCTTTTATGTGCTATTTTATGATATATATTGTTGTATAATCTTTGCATGTATTATGTTTTTCTTTTAGTTTACTCATGTTTTATTTGTTTACTATCTTATATTTACCCTAGTATGATTTTTTTCATTAAACGTATGTTCATGTTATTTAGTTTTGTCTTAATGATATTATTTATGTTTGTATGGAAATGTTAGCATATTTTGTACATCTATGCTTCATGATGCATTAATATGTCATCCTAAAACGCCATTTAAAATAATATTCCAAGGTTTTTTTTAAAAAAAATAAAAGGCAACGCTTGATGTTTGGAAACTTCGAGAAAGGTAGCGCCCTAACTTACTGGGTTGCGACTTTTCTCGTTGAATTCGAATAGTCAAGCACCCTTCTAAGTGATTTTGAGTTTTCAAAACTTAAACAATTATTTCGAGATTTCAAAACATAGTGTCCTAACTTACTGGATATGGCGTTTTGTTGTTTCAAGATAGAAATTTTCGAAAGACGAGCTTAGTTTCGAAGGTTTTAAAATGTTGCGTCCTAACTTACTGGATGTGATGTTTTGACTCGTTTGAAATAAGTGAGCCTTAATTTTCAAAATTGAGACATTCTGATTAAAAGAGGTTTGCATCTTAAAACTTTCAAATTTCTGACATTAAAGACACTTGATAATCAATTAGGTACCAATTTTTGGGCGTTACAAGGGTGCTAACCCTTCTTCGTACGTAATCGACTCTCGAATCTATTTTCTCGAATTTCGTAGACCAAAATGAATGTTTTAAAACAAAAAATTTTATAAGGTGATCCAATCACACCTAAAAAGATTGGTGGCGACTCCTGTTTTTGTTTTTCTTAAAGTTGATTCCCATTTTCCAAAACTTGATTTAAAAATGGTTTCGACAGCTTGGCGACTCTACTGAGGACTAATAAGAGAGTCAAGCCGTGTAATTGATTATCTCTTGTCTTAATGTCGGAAATTAAAAATTTTAAAATTTAGTCCTCTTTGCATTACATGTGTTTGTATTATTACATGTGTTGCTATATTCTGATACGCATTGCATTTGCATGACCGTTGTGGTCACACCCTTAAGTGGGAGTGAGAAACTACGCCTTCGTGAGGTTTTCACCTCCGTGCAGGATAGTGGATCACTTTCGGGATATATTCGTACCTATGGTTTCGTGAGATTTTCATCTCCATGTAGCCATAGGGAAATGTATTCCCCTGAACTGAACTCGATTCAAATGAGCCTATAATGGGTGAGGATCGAGGAATCTGCTGGTTCGGGTACCTTAAACTTTAGAAACAAACCACATATAGAAAAACCGTAAGAGCTCAATATAGATAGAATTATACTTAGGTTATCTTTGTGTTTATTAATATCATATGATACTGACTTGTTTTCTTTCTTTTGTGCATGTCATTTTGCGTTTAAAAGGTATCGATTCACGGTCAATTTCTAAGTTAGAAAGTTTTATTATGGAGAACGGACTTTTTGATAGAATGGAGGGCAACGCTAACGTCCATAAATGGTCAAAGGAAACGCTGAAGGATACACATCAGAATTATGGGGTTACATTCGCATCAACGTGGCGCAAAATAATATCCAGGAGTTAAAGGAAATATGGGATCAATGGAGTAATGAAGGCAAACAGTTGTTCTACAATAACTAAGGGGACTTGTAGTATTTGCTTGACAGGAGGATAGATGAGCAATTCATAGTGAGTGTGGGAGTATTGATGGACTTCTACTATTATAGCATTTCTCTTTCATATGAAGACGGTTGCCATGTGGATGGTAAGGGTATTGGAAGGAAAATGATTGATAAAGTGCATGAGACTTACAAAAATGAGTTGGATGGAAAGAATTTTTCCTATGATAGTAAAAAGCTCGTTTACTAGAGTACCGCTACCAAACAACAAGCTTGAGTTTACTGTTGTACTTATCAGAAACAATGCAAATGCAAGCCCCAATGGCCTGGATAGCTCAAGTAAGCGTGAAAGAAAGCGATTAAAGAAGACCGTATCGTACAAAGACCTTTAGAGATTAGCTATGTTGAGAAGGTACCGAGGCAGGATGCTCTGCGTGGGTAGAAATCTGAAAGCTCTCAAGAAACATTGAGGATATAGGATATTATTTTATGGTAGCACACTGCAGAACGGGATACCTACCTGTTCGCTAATCTATCTCAAAATAATCAGAACAACTTCACAGGTATTGGAGGAGGTGCCGTTAGCTGCACGGATTACCCCACAAGTGAGGTCGTAGCTCAAACTCAGGAGGCAGCTTATTATTTACAGACATTGGCGGCACAGGCTGACATATTGAGCACCAATATGAGCTACAATCTGATCGTGGCCAAGAGTTTGTTTTGTTGTTAAAACTTTAGGCATTGGGGCGAAAGCGTATTTGTAATCCATTTATATGTAAAGATATTCTTTTTCTAAATAAAGTTTTCTAAGTCAGATTGAATCGAGATCAATACCTTTTGTATTCATTTGCATCTTATAGCATTTCATTGCATCATTTGCACTCAAAATAATAAAAAGACCCTAATTAGTTAAAGTTATTAAAAAGAGAAATAAAGAGAGAGAGAGAGAAGAGGGTCACGACTGAGTGAAAAAGAAGTTAAATGGGAATTAACGATGTTCCCTTACATATCCCCGACTTTTGTGTCAGAAGGGATACCTTACCCGGAGAAGGGGGTGTTTGGAAATGAAAATCATCCCATCAATGTCATACATGAGGAAGGGACTGAACAAAGAAACCTTAAGGGCCCTTACGAACCGGAAAGTTCTTTAAACAGTTGGACTACAGAAGAACTTCCTGTAATCTTTAGGAATTTTACGGAGTAATATTTATAACACTCTTATTGCTCTAAAGCCTAGGAGTAATGAGATTTCTTTTGAGAAGTGGGCTCATGTTCAGACATTTTTATTAAAACGTACTTTTATTATTTATCCGAGTAAATATTCTTTCATTCTAATTCTTTTGACCTTTAACATTCTTTATAAATTTTCATTTCATGTAAATAGTCATTCTTGAATTCATTTATTCCTTGTATATTCTTTTGTGTGCCTATCATAGATCCCTAGATATCAATGACACGGGTAACGATACTACAGATTCAGAGTTCCTTTTGAGTGCGATATATGTTTAGAGGAATCTCAGTACTTTGAAGGTGACAGAAATTGTGACTTGTTTCTAAATTTGTTGAAAATGGTTTTTACCCCATGAAGTGGTGGTAGGAAATATAGCCTTAGAGGAAGGAAAGATTGCGAAATTGGAATTAGCTAAAGAGACAAAACAAGACCTTGTTGAGACTATTATGAGAATTCAAAAATGTGGTCCAAAGACGCATGCAGGAGGATTTGCAATTGCCAGGATAAACATGAGGTTTTGGGGCACTGTTAGTCTACCATGGAAAGGGATCGAATCAGTTGTACAATGAATGCCAAATTTAAAGGAGTCAAGCTCACAATGACTCATCTTTGTGGACGTCAACTACTCCATTAAGCGGGGGAGATAGATTTATATGTCAATATTACAAACTCAAAATTCATTCATTTCAAAAAAAAAAAAAGATCATATCCAACTGCACAATGCCAAAAGTTTGCAGTCTTTTCAAAGATAAGGCGCCATACCACAGTACAACAAAGGTTGTCAAAAGAAAAGAAAAAGAAGAAAAAATAAATTACAGAAGATGACCGAGACTGGTAAAAATTGGCATAAGAAACTACAACTTACTCTTTATGCTTACGCTGGGGCAAACACCTTCAATTCCAGTTGTTTTAAAGGTTCCAGCCATCATCCTTGGAATGGGTGCATTGTTTGGCTCTTCTGAGCAGTCTGATGTGCCGTTAATAGCTGTGATGGTTAGCTCTAAGTGTTGGCTATTGATTTCCAGAGGCATCAGGCCGTACACAGTCTCTGAAACATAAAATGATAGATTCTTTCTTCAAAACCAGTTTCTGACAAAGTGGATGACGGTATCATGAAAGAAGCTCTCTTAGACTTCTATACAAGTTCAGGGAAGAGAAAGCCTGATCAAATCATTATTTTCAAGGATGGGGTTAGCGGGTCTCAATTCAATCAAGTTTTGATCAAATTATTGAGGCTTGCAAGTTCCTTGACAAGAAGTGGAACCCTAAAGATTGTGGTTATTGTGGCACAAAAACCATCATACCAAGTTTTTTCAGCAGGAATCTCCTGACAATATGCTACCTGATACCGTCATTGACCACAAAATATGCCGTTCGAAGAACAATAATTTTTACCTTTGTGCTCATGCTTGAATAATAGGAACCGCAAAATCGATCCACTATCATGTTTCTCTTAGAATAGGCTGGGTTTTCAGCTGATGATCTACAAGAGCTTGTTCATTCTTCATTTTATGTGCATTGAAGGAGTACCACAGCCATATTTGTTGTGGCCCCTATTTATTAGACTCATTTGACAGTTTCACTATTAGGGCAATTTATGAAGTTTGTGGATGCTTCAGAGACATCATTAAGCCATAGTGGGGTGACTGCTCCGGGAGCACTTTAGATACCTCAGCTTTTCAGGTTAAAGGATAATGTCAGCAGCTTCATTCTTATCTACTGAGAATCGTTGAACCATCTTTTTATAGGGTTTATTAAACGACAGCCAGGATTGCTGCTGGGGCAATCTCTTTCCCATGGGTTTATGATTCGATGGAGTCAAAAAAATTACCTCCAGTGAACTTAACTTGAAAGTATTCATCCTAATCAAATGTACCGAGAATGGATGATACAGACAAAGAGTGTTCGTTCACAAGAACTTCTCAAGGAAGCCAAAGTGAAAACCTGTAAAGGGCGCTTTGAAACATCTATTTTTTAAAAGAAAAAAGGAAAAAAGAGAAAAAAAAGGGAGAGGCCAAGGTGAAAACCCGCAAAGGGCGCCTTGAGACCAAAGGGGTTTTGAGCTGAAAACCCGAAAGGGCAGCTCAAATTTTGAAAGGCGTGCAGTGGATTTGACAAGAAGTGAAATATGTTACTTACCGGGGCATCAACAAACTACTTTGGATCTTTTAAACACATGTTAAACTCAAAGCAGTCTTCACAGAATTTGCATACGGAAGCCCAAGCTGCGATATCTGGGGCATCTGATTTTTGTCCTGTTTACTATCTTTGGATTCTCTTTCTTCTCAAAGATAGATTCTTAGATTAACCTCCTTTGTTTTTTTGATAAATCATTCAAATTATCCTCAAGATCAATTTATTCGTCCTCCATTATTCATAAAGTGTGTTGCATAGAAATAATTATTGATGAACTAAATATCTTTACAAACGAAGTTTTGCATATTACTCTGGAAATTTCTAGATAATACAAGAAACTGAAACAAGACAATTGTTTAAAGAATTTCCATATTTGAGGGTCGGATGTACTCGGGGAAATTTCTTCTTCAGTCTAAAAGGTGGTTAGACGTTTTAAGCAATATTGATCTTAAGAAAGGATCATTTCATAAACATCTCCAGCGGGTCACAACATTTGGAGAATGGTACAATAGGACTAAGTTGATTCAAAGCATGCAAGCAGAGTATGATTGATACATCAAGAAATAGGGGTCATATTCATAACATTTTGCATTATAACATTTCTAATTAGGAGAATTTGACTCACTTCGATCATAGCATCCTAATTATTAGGCATGAACTCATACACGTTCTACAGGTTATGTCTTTTATGGGACAATGTAGATAAAAGAAACAAGATTTGGCATCCCTGTGTTTATAGGGAAACAGATCGAAGATAGCAGATCTAACACTCCTGTGCTTACAGTGAAGCAGATCGAAGATTTCAGCATGGCATCTCTGTGTTTATAGGGAACAAGTTGAAGATAGCAGATTTGGCATCCCTGTGTTTATAGGGAACAGATTGAAGATAGCAGATCTGACATTCCTGTGCTTACAGCGAAATAGATCAAAGATTTTAATATGGCATCTCTGTGTTTATAGGGAACAAGTTGAAGATAGCAGATTTGACATCCCTGTGTTTACAGGGAACAAATCGAAGACATAGCAGATCTGATTTTCGGATGTTCTCACACCAAAGCAGATCCAAGATAATAGATCTGGCATCTCCATTTCGACGGAGAGCAGGTACATAGTAGGTCTAACCTTTAGATGTTTATAATGAAGCAGATCTAAGATGATTTGGCATTCTTGTGTTTACAAGGAACAAATCGAAGACATAACAGATTTGACTTTCGAATGTTCTCACACCAAAGCAGATCCAAGATAACAGATCTGGCATCTCCATTTCAACGAAGAGTAGGTACATAGCAGGTCTAACCTTCAGATGTTTATACTGAAGTAGATCCAAGATGATTTGGGATTCTTGTGTTTACAAGGAACAAATCGAAGACATAGCAGATTTGACTTTCGGATGTTCTTACACCAAAGCAAATCCAAGATAATAGATCTGGCATCTCCATTTCGACGGAGAGCAGATACATAGCAGATCTAACCTTCAGATGATTTTACTGAAGCAAATCCAAGATGATTTGGCATCCTTGTGTTCACAAGGAGCAAATCGAAGACATAGCAGATTTGGCTTTCACGTGTTTACGCTGAAGCAGATCTAAGATGATTTGGCATCTCTGTATTGTCAGAAAATAGATCGAAGATAAGCAGATCAAAGATAGTAGATATCGCCTTCCTGAGTTGCAGTGAAGTAGATTGAAGTCGTCAAGAGGCTATTTAAAGAAGATCAAGGATCAAGAACTCAAGACTCGGCGAGCCCGGGCAAAATTGGTCCTTTTATAGTCTTTGCTCTATTCCTGTTACACAGCAATGAGCAAAGAGGGGCAACTGTAGACACTCAATTTTGCCCGGGCCCAAAAATAAGTTAAAAAAATAAAAATAAAAATAAAAATAAAAATAAAACAAAGTCTAAGTCCAGTACAAAATTACAAACATATAATTTGGCCCAATCGAAATGGCCCATTACTTGAAAAGATTTAAGGTCCATCTATAAGCTTAACTCATATGGAAATATAATCTTTAAGGATATGCAATCTTAGGTATGATACAATCTTAGATATGATATGCAATCTTAGATATGATATCCAATCTTGAAGATATGATCTTGTAATCTTGGAGATTTAATTTGTAGATATCCTTTAATCTTAATCGTTGATGTAATTGATCTGTTCCGTTGAATTTGGGGAGGCTCAACTATAAATAGAGGCCTCTCACTTCATTGTAAAAGACTTGAGTATTGGGAAGCAATAAGAATTCTTGAGAGCATTCACTCAAATTTCTCTCCCTCTTGCGTTCTTACTCTCTGTGGTTTGTTCTTATTTTATTCTTCGTCTATCTTAGTTTTTCAACCTTTTTTTTTATTTTAATTTCTTCATTTTTCAAATATGTATATTTATTCCTATCATTTATACATTTGATTATGTATTTTATATATTATAATATTTAACCTTTTTATATAGTTTATTTTCAAATATATATTTTCTATGCATGTATATATATTATATTATCATTTCAGTATTTTGAACTATTGCATTATATTTTTATAATTTGTAAATGTTCTATTTATTCATTTTTTTAGTGTATGTCATTTATCTTATTTGTGCATAGTTTCATTTTTTTATATGTTATGTTTAATTATTTCTTTTATGTGCTATTTTATGATATATATATTGTTGTATAATTTTTTGCATGTATTATGTTTTTCTTTTAGTTTACTCATGTTTTTATTTGTTTATTATCTTATATTTACCCTAGTATGATTTTTTTTCATTAAACGTATGTTCATGTTATTTAGTTTTGTCTTAATGATATTATTTATTTTTGTATGGAATTGTTAGATTATTTTGTACATCTATGCTTCATAATGCATTAATATGTCATTTAAAATAATATTCCAAGGTTTTTTTAAAAAAAAATAAAAGCCAATGCTTGATGTTTGGAAACTTCGAGAAAGGTAGTGCCCTAACTTACTGGGTTGCGACTTTTCTCGTTGAATTCGAATAGTCAAGCACCCTTCTAAGTGATTTTGAGTTTTCAAAACTTAAACAATTATTTCGAGATTTCAAAACATAGTGTCCTAACTTACTAGATATGGCGTTTTGTTGTTTCGATATAGAAATTTTTGAAAGACAAGCTTAGTTTCGAAGGTTTTAAAATGTTGCATCCTAACTTACTGGATGTGATGTTTTGACTCGTTTGAAATAAGTGAGCCTTAATTTTCAAAATTGAGACATTCTAATTAAAAGAGGTTTGCATCTTAAAACTTTCAAATTTTCGGACATTAAAGACACTTGATAATCAATTAGGTACGAATTTGTGGGCGTTGGAAGGGTGCTAACCCTTCCTCGTATGTAACCGACTCCCGAATCCATTTTCTTGACTTTCGTAGACCAAAATTAATGTTTTAAAACAAAACATTTTATAAGGTGATCCAATCACATCTAAAAAGATTGGTGGTGACTCCCATTTTCGTTTTTCTTAAAGTCAATTCCCATTTTCGAAAACTCGATTTAAAAATGGTTTCGAAAACAACTATAAGAACATGTTTTATGATCAGTATAAGATCAAAAACAAGAACAAGCTCAAAGACATGTCAAGTACATGATTATGCTTTATTCTTTCATACAAAACCAGGCCAAGTTTTTAAGTATGATTTGTAACTAGTGCATGTGAAGCTAATTTACAAACTTATATGTTTTTCTGACAAGTAGGTAATTGCGAACTAGGTTTACACCTTCACGGTGAGCCTAACTCATGAAACAATTTTCAAACTAAGTTTTGTTTTAACTCCATATTTTAAGCATACTTTGATGTTTCTTGTATATTCACTGAGTTTTCAATGAGCTCACCCACTATTGTTTTGCTTCAGAGGTAAGCAATTCGTGAAAGGCAGTGGTGAGGTGATTGATCCAAGTAAGGGTAATCAGGATGGGTACCATCGAGCATTGGAAAAAGGCGATGTGGTTATATTGCTTAGAATTAGTGATACCGTGTCCAATGACTTTGCTAATTTTGTTAGACCAAAATTTTCCTTAAGTTTTTTTTTTGTTTTCGCGAACCATGGAGTTAAATACTTGTTTGTTTAATTTTGCTGAATTCCTTCACTATGTGTAAAAAACTAAAGTTTCTTTATCCATACTTGTATAAAAAACTAAAGTTTCTTTATCCATACTTTTTTGAGTGTCGTGTTGTGTTCTTTAAATTCAGACTAAGTATGACTTAATCCTGTTATATGATCTAGAATTGATGTGAGATATCCATGCATATGACCCCTATAAGTTTGCAACCTCAATTTTGTATGCGAACCCTTATTAGCGAAAACCTTCCTTGTTAGAAAACCCAGTTAAAGTATGTGAAACCTTGAATGTATGACCTTTCTTATTACGAAGCCCATATTACATATGAACCAAGTATGCAAACCTATGTTGTTATGTGAACCTATGCTATATAAATTATGTGAACTTATGTTGTGGAGCATGCATTAATATTGAGTTCTAAGTACTTGTGTTCTTTTTTTCTAATATGGGAACCATGAAAATCTTTGTTTATTACTTCATGCAAATCCTGAAGCTTTTACTGTTTGTTGACATGTGAATGCTTTCTCTTTACACTGATTTTATGTTCACGGATGTCTTATGTTTCGTACATGTTATTATGACATTACCGCTACATTGTGATTACTTAACACATTTTCACGTTGTAAATCCGTGGTGTTTGAGGTCAGGTTGGGAGTTAATGGAGAGTCACTCCGACGGTTAATGTGATATACCACATTCGAGTCAAACCAACTCAGTCGAGTTTAGGGTTTTACATTTTTTAGTATTAGGTCTAGCTAGGTTCGCTATGCTAATTATCTGACAGGTAAGTTGCCAAAGTTGATAAGGTAAGCTCACTGAGTTATGAATGAATTTGAAGTCTTATGGAAGTGTGGTTGCTTGACTGGGGTAGGACTGGGTACAACATTGCCTTAGTTCAACTGTAGCTTTTGTAGGTCTATGCATTAGATTATCTCTCTACTACTCGCCATCCCAATAAGTAGTGTTGTTTTGGTGAGTTGTGATCGCAAGTACGTCTATTAAATGCGAACTATGTTTGCAAGATTGTTTGTTATGTTTGGGATACACAGTTTTGTATGTTTAATATCTTACCTAAACTAGTGTCTGGTGTACATTTAGAGTTAGTGAGAATGCCTTCCGAAATATTTAATGTGAATCATGTGAATGAAACTGCCAACCTCTCTGAAGGTGAACTGACTTCGACGGCACATGAGCGACTTTATAGGGAAAATGTTTTGGAGGATGGTATGGAACCTCTAGCACAAGCTATGTTATAGGCTTTTTAGCAAGCTGCTAGTGCCAACACTGCTCCCACAAGCAGAGGATTTCCATTGGAGCATCTACGAACTCTAGGTGGTAAAAAGTTTAGTGATGTTAGAGGGTTTGATCCTACAAAGGCAGAGTATTGGCTTGAAGATGTTGAGAAAATCCTTGAGCATATGGCGTGTATTGATAAAGAAAAGTTGGGATGCACTGTGTCCTTACTAACTAATGAAGCCTATCGCTGGTGGAACACTATGAAACAAGGGACTACTACGAACTATCTAATGTCGAATTTCTTCTTGAGAACCTTTAAAAAGAAATTCATAGGCAATCAAGAATTTTTCTGTAACAGCCCGAATTAGACCCTAGTCAGAACGATAGTTTCGGGACCACGAATTCGAGTCAAAAAAACTATTTAAAAATTATTTACTGTGTCTATTTTGTGTGAATTTATATCTATGAAATTTTCGTACTTTAATTTTGTCGTTTGGGTGCCTAATTAAATAAAAAGGGCTTAATCGCGTAAAATAAAAATTTGGTGGTTAAACATGAAAGTATTTAATTGAACTTGTGTTTATAATTTGGAGCATTTATTATGCAATATAACCATTTTTAATATGGTGGACAGTAATAACCATTGTTTATAATGGTTTAAAATTTTAATTAAAAGGTTAAATAAGTAAAATAATAAACATGTTAATATATAATAAAACATATAATAAGTTGTCATGCATTTTTTCTTTCATAAATTCATCACCGAATATCAAAAAAAGAAGGAAAAATAAAAATCTTGGATGGTTTGGCCATGGTTGATCTTGATTAAGGTATGTAACTAGCCCGGTTTTTGATAATTTCTACGTTTTTAATATCGTTGCTTAGTAATCTTCAAGACCCAAGCTTTAATTTTTGATTTTGATGAATATTTTGAGTTGTGCCATTGTTGAAAGGTTGTGATTTTTGTTGTTTGATGATGAAATATGAAAGATATTGTGACAGCCCAAAACTGACCCTAGTCGGGAAGTGGTTTCGGGACTGCTAAACCGAGTCACCAAAATGTTTGAATGTGATATTATTGTCTAAAATATGTGATTATGAATGTGTGGAAAATTTCAAGCTTCGATTTAGTCAATTGCATGTGAATTTAGTCCATAGGACTTATGTGAGAAAGTTGTAAAAAAATGTGATAGGGTAATTTATAAGGACCAATTTAAGCAAGGAGTGAAAATATTGACTTTGCATGTCAAATACCCCTTTTTTTATACATAGTGGCCGGCCATGATGGAGCTTATATTAGACTATGTGGTAAATTTCCATGAAGTGGACATTAGTTTAAGTAAAAGAAAAGAAATGATAAAAGAAATATTAAGGATACTAAAAGGAAAAAAAAAAAGAAGAAGGAGAGAGGTTATCACCTTGTTCATCTTGGCCGGTTGTAGAGAGGAAGAGAGGAGGATAGCATTCGGTCATTTGAAACCTAAGGAAGGTTAGTCTTTTGTTTGGTTTTTGATAATTTTCACATTTTTGATATCATTGCTTTGTGTTCTTTAAACCCCATGGTTCAATTTTGTGAATTGATGATGATTTTGTGTTTTGCCATTGATGAGTGCTTGAGCTTTTTGATAGTTGTTGATGAAAAATGAAAGATATGTTAAAGATTAATATGTTTTGTGTTGAAGTTTTTGGTGATTTTGAGTAGTTAGGGCTAAATTACAAAAATAAATTTTTGAAGGACTCAAAGGAGGAATAAATGAAATGTATGGACTTATATGGGTACTAGGAAGATTCGGCCCTTAAGGAGTGTGACCAAATTTTGTGTATTTGGTGTTTTGTGGAATAAGGACTAAATTGTGAAAGTGCGAAATATTAGGGGTAAAAATGTAATTTACCCATTTATGCGTTATTAGACTAAATTGAATGAAAATATGTTAAAACGAGATTTATTTGAATATGTTAAGATCAAGAAACCAAGAAATTGGATTTAGATCGGGGAAAATCGAAAGTAGTTGAGTAGCCGATCAATTAGTCGACGACATCCGAAGAAAGTTATAAGCAATTAGATATTAAAATTTCGGAATAAATGTTAGTTATATATGCTGAAATGGAAATATGGTAAATGTATATATAGCTGAATATGATATGGGTGAATTATATGTTAAATTAAGGCTTGGTAAGCTAGCTATTAAGGTGAAATGCTAATGTTAGTATTTGATTTGGTAATAATCTGTTTGGGGACAGCAGCAGTAAGGTGATTTTGGAAAATCGCCATAAATTGTAGGAGTTGAATTAGAAGCTGAGTGAATTATGTCATTAAAGCTTGAAGAGTCTATTTTCTTACAAAAGAAACTATAAAAACAAAAGAGTTACCGATCTTGAGATATTTGAAGTATTGTGGGGCTGAGTCAAAATGACTGCTGGATTCCCTGTTCTGTTTTTAGAAAATCATTATAAATTGTACAAAAATGATTATAAGATAAAATTTATATGCTTAGACTCCTTAATGAGTCTAGTTTCTAATGAGATCAAATACAACACATTTTGAATTCTGTAAAGTGAGAAATTGGATTCGTAGTGAAGAGTGGTCAGAATAGTCAAACAGTGAAACAGGGGAAACTTTAAGAAAAATCTGGTATTTATTGGCTAAGCCTAAAATTCTGAAAATTTTATGGATGGAATATATACGAGTCTATATTCAGGGAAAATTAACGGCAAGTGATTTGGAGTTTAGTAGCTCCAGTGATAAATAATTTAGTAACTACTGCTCAGGAAAACAGCTCGTAGTGAATATGTGATTTTGTTGTAAACATTAATGAAAGTTTGCCAATGAATTATCTATTGATTATTATAAAGCTTACTATAATCTATGTGTGTGAAAGTCGGATCAATATATATATTATTCTGAAAGTAATACTTGAATAGTCGATTAATGACTATTTTAAATTTTGTTGAACTTAAGCTCAAGAGCAAAGGGGAACTAGATCCGATAAAGGGAAGGAAAAAGTAATTGAATAGCCGTTGAAGTCGTTCGACGACATTTGAGGTAAGTCTTCGAGTAATGACCCTACTTGAATTATATTGAAATGAAAAGTCATACTATGACGGATAGTCGAATGTGCTTAGAGACTATGTTATAAAGCCAATTGAAATTATGCTCTTTGTGTGTGGCTACTGAGCCGAAATTTGAAAGGTTTAATAAATGTTTTGTGTTTGAGCCTTAGTAACGAAGAAATGATATGGATGTGTTATGATTATTGATATATGTGTGCATGAGCATTGGAATATATCCGGGCTAAGACCCGAAGGCAATTATGCGAGTTGATATATCCGGGCTAAGACCCGAAGGCAATTATGCGAGTTGATATATCCGGGCTAAGACCCGAAGGCAATTATGCGAGTTGATATATCCGGGCTAAGACCCGAAGGCAATTATGCGAGTTAATATATTCGGGCTATGACCCGAAGGCAATTATGCGAGATGATATATCCGGGCTAAGACCCGAAGGCAATTATGCAAGTTGATATGTCCGGGTTAAGACCCGAAGGCAAATGTGTTTGCGGCTGTATTCGGTTAAATACCGAAGAAACTTGGGTTTGAATGTGAGCGTTTTGTGCTGTAACTAATTCAATAAATATGCTCGACCAACCCAAACGATAAGGTATGTTTGCATGTGCATTGGAAAAGTCGATTCGTTTTAAATAGTATTCGTGCGATCGGCTAACGAATTTTCGGCTTTTAGAAAGGTTGATACCTTGTGTATATATGTTGATGAAGTGTGAAGTAAGTATGATTATGAGAATGTGTGTTAATAAAATGACTTAGTTAGCTATGTGAATGTAATACTGTAGTCAAAGCCGATTTCATTACTTGAGACTTACTAAGCTTAAAATGCTTACCCGGTTGCTTTGGCTCTCTGTTTTATAGATTTTGTTCGTTAGCTATCGGATTCGGGATCAGCGAAGTCGAAGTCATCTACACTATCAAAGCTCTTTTGGTACTCTTTTAGTTGAACTCTGGATATGGCATGTATAGGACTACCCCCTGTTGTTTAAGTTCTTTTGTGATGTATGTGTGTAAAGCCATGCGAAAATGGCTTGTAGAAGTGGAGTATGGCATTAGACCATTTGTGTTTATGTATGTATATATGGTTTCACGATGTGACTATGGTTTGAAATGGAAGTGTTGGGCTAATGATCAGCCATTGGAATGGCTAAATATGATCACATGTGGACCTATGTATGGCAAAACCCTAGTTGGTCCATGGTAACCACAAAATAGGTAAAGTTTACCTTGAAAACAGATGCTGACAGCAACAGTGGTGTAGATTTGAAAAATCACAAAAATTCGTAGGAGTGGAATTAAATAGTGAATAAATTATGTAATCGAACCTTGATGAACCTACTTTCATATGGAAGTAACGAAACAATCATATGAACAGTACAGTAAGAGATATTCGGGTTCTTGTGGAACGGGGCCAGAACAGTTTCTGGATTCCCTGTTCCGCCTTTGGAAATTCACTATAAATGGACCAGAGATAATTAGGGGTCATACCATATATGCATGGATTCCTCTCTGAGTCTAGTTTCCATAGAAACAAACGGCATCAGTATTGGAGCCCTGTACAAGGAGATATCCAAGTCGTAATGCGCAAAGGTCAGGGTAGTCGATCCCTGTAACATGGGAGACTTTGACTAATAAACTGTACTAATTGGCCAGACCAAAAATTCTAGAAAAAAATACATAGGTGGGGACATGAGTCTAGTTTCAGGGAAAAATCACAAAACTGATTTTCGAGTTGTGAAACTCAAGATATGATTTTTGAAGCGACTAGTACTCAGACTGGGCAGTGTCTGGAAAAATTTTTAAAAGTCTGTCAACACCTCGTATTCGACTCCGGTGACGGTCTCGGGTTCGGGGTGTTACAATTGATTGGTATCAGAGCTACGGTTTAGTCGATTCTAGGACTACCGTAATGTGTTGGGGTCTAGCTATACATGCCATTTTATGTGATTAATTGATAGTGTGGTGATTTCTGACATTTGCAAATGTGTTTATTTATAGTAATGGATCCCGATCCCGACCGAGCGGTAGCTGATGATCTTGAGAGTGTAGCGCCTGCTCCCGCACAAGGGACAGCGCCGGTGGACTCTCAACCTAATGCGAGTAACCCGAATGATGAAGCTAGACAAGCTTTCTATAGCGTGATGAATGATTGGTTCAACCAATACATTCGAACTAATACGGCTGTTCCACAACCTCCATTCCCGACAAACACCACCCCCGCACCTACGATACCTCTGGTAACTGACCAAATAAGGTCAAATAAGCCCCCGGTTGACCGAATCCGAAAACATGGGGCTACTAAATTTAAAGCTACGGATAGCGACGATGCCGAGCAAGCTGAATTTTGGTTGGACAACACTATCCGGGTACTCGATGAGCTATCTTGTACACCCGATGAATGCCTAAAGTGTGCTATCTCCTTGCTACGTGATTCTGCCTACTATTGGTGGAGTACTCTGACTTCTGTTGTGCCCCGGGAGAAAGTAACTTGGGAGTTTTTCCAAACTGAGTTTCGGAAAAAGTATATCAGTCAGAGATTTGTTGATCAAAAACGGAAGGAATTTCTTGAGCTTAAGCAAGGTTCTATGTCAGTTACTGATTACGAGCGAAAATTTGTTAGACTTAGTAGATACGCTCGGGAATGTGTTTCGTCCGAGGCTGTCATGTGTAAACGCTTCGAAGATGGGCTGAATGAAGATATAAAAATGTTCGTTGGCATTCTTGAAATACGAGAGTTCGTAGTACTTGTCGAGCGAGCTTGTAAAGCCGAAGAGCTTAGAAAGGAAAAACAAAAAGTTGATGTGGGAACTGGGGAGTTTCGTAAAAGATCCTCGGGAAAGTCTCTTCAACAGGCATCGAAGAAATTTCGAGATGATGTGGGCCGGTCTAAAGGCACTTCGGGCCTTTTTAGACGAGATCGTGATCGACCCCCTGTGGGTACACGAGGCACTTCAGTCGCCAGTGTTGGGAATGAATGTCGAGGCCGAACAGAATGTCGACATTGCGGTAAATGGCATTTGGGGAGTTGTAGATTCCATGACCGCTCCTGTTACAAGTGCGGATCAGTGGACCACTTCATTAAAGATTGCCCGAGGCTGTCTGAACAGAATGTAAATCAGAGTGGGAAACCGGGTGCTACCACTGCTCGAGGTAGACCATCTAGAAATATGGGCAATGCTAGTGGTGGTCAGAGAGGATCTAGAGATGCTACGACCAGATCCGAGGCTCGTGCACCTGCTAGAGCATATGCTATACGTGCCCGCGAGGATGCTTCTTCGCCTGATGTTATTACCGGTACATTCACTCTCTTTGATACTAATGTAATTGCTTTGATTGACCCCGGTTCTACTCATTCTTACATATGTGAAACCTTAGCATCCAGTAAGACTTTACCTATTGAGTCTACTGAGTTCGTAATTCGGGTGTCAAATCCCTTGGGTCGTTATGTGCTTGTCGACAAAGTGTGTAAGAAATGTCCCCTGGAAATTCGAGGTTCCTGTTTTCCGGCGGACTTAATGCTTTTGCCGTTTGATGAATTTGATGTTATCCTTGGTTTGGATTGGTTGACCGCGCATGATGCGGTTGTGAATTGCAAGAGCAAGACTATTGATTTGAGGTGCGCAAATAACGAAGTAATCCAAATTGAGTCTGCGGACTTGGAGGGGATGCCAGCTGTAATATCAGTAATGTTGGCACAGAAATATGTAAGAAAAGGGTGCGAAGCATACCTTGCGTACGTACTTGGTGACCCCGAATCTGTGCCGGTGGTTTGTGAATACCCGGATGTTTTTCCGGAAGAATTACCGGGTTTACCACCTGTTCGGGAGGTAGAGTTTGGTATTGAGCTTGTACCTGGGACTACGCCGATTTCGATAGCTCCGTATCGTATGGCACCAACCGAGTTAAAGGAGTTGAAAGCTCAGTTGCAAGAACTGACGGATAGAGGTTTCGCTCGCCCAAGTTTCTCACCTTGGGGTGCACCAGTATTGTTCGTGAAAAAGAAGGACGGAACCATAAGGTTGTGCATTGACTATCGTCAGCTGAATAAAGTGACGATAAAGAACAAATATCCGTTGCCACGCATCGATGATTTGTTCGACCAACTGAAGGGAGCCTCAGTGTTCTCAAAAATAGATTTGAGATCGGGCTATTATCAGTTGCGAATTCGAGATTCTGATATTCCTAAAACTGCCTTCAGAACGAGATATGGTCACTATGAATTCTTAGTGATGCCGTTTGGGCTCACTAATGCCCCTGCAGTATTTATAGATTTGATGAATCGGATCTTCAGACCGTATTTGGATCGGTTCGTAGTTGTGTTCATTGATGACATTTTGGTCTATTCAAGAGATGAGACCGAACATGCTGAGCATCTGAGGCTAGTGCTGCAAATTTTGCGGGATAAGCAGTTATATGCTAAGTTCAGTAAGTGTGAGTTCTGGTTAAGAGAGGTTAGCTTCTTGGGTCATGTGGTATCCGCGTCGGGTATTCGAGTTGACCCGAACAAAATTTCAGCCATACTTGACTGGAAACCTCCGAGAAATGTTACTGAAGTTCGGAGCTTTTTGGGGCTCGCCGGTTATTACCGACGATTTGTGAAGGGTTTCTCGATGATAGCCACACCAATGACGAAGCTACTTCAAAAGGATGTTAGGTTCGAGTGGACGGAGAAATGTCAGAAAAGTTTCGACCAACTGAAAACTCATTTGACTGAAGCTCCAATTTTGGTGCAACCCGAATCAGGTAAAGAGTTTGTCATTTATAGTGACGCATCCCTACTTGGGTTGGGTTGCGTATTGATGCAAGAAGGTCGAGTCGTGGCCTATGCGTCGAGACAATTGAAGCCACACGAGAGGAATTATCCGACCCATGATCTCGAACTAGCTGCCATCGTATTTGCTTTAAAAATATGGCGACATTATCTGTTTGGTGAGAAGTGCCATGTATTTTCGGACCACAAAAGTCTCAAATATTTGATGACTCAACGAGACTTGAATCTGCGACAAAGACGTTGGCTTGAGTTGTTGAAAGATTACGAGCTTGTCATTGATTACCACCCGGGAAAGGCTAACGTGGTTGCGGACGCCTTAAGCCGGAAGTCATTGTTTGCTTTACGAGCGATGAACGTGCATTTGTCTGTTCTACCAGACAATGTGTTAGTAGCTGAATTAAAAGCTAAACCATTATTGACTCACCAAATTCGTGAAGCTCAGAAAGCCGATGATGAATTGGTTGCAAAACGGGCTAAGTGTTTTCCGAACGAGGGATCAGAGTTTCAAATTGATGACGATGATTGTTTGAGGTTCAGAAATCGTTTGTGTGTTCCAAGGAATTCGGAACTCATTTCGATGATTCTGAACGAAGCCCATTGTAGCCGAATGTCAATTCACCCGGGGAGTACGAAAATGTACAACGATTTGAAACGTCAATTTTGGTGGCATGGTATGAAATGGGACATCTCCGACTTTGTTTCGAGATGTTTAATATGTCAACAAGTGAAAGCGGAACATCAAGTGCCTTCAGGATTACTCCAGCCGATCATGATACCCGAGTGGAAATGGGATCGAGTCACAATGGACTTTGTGTCCGGACTGCCCTTGTCAGCAAGTAAGAAGGATACGATATGGGTTGTTGTTGATAGACTGACTAAGTCGGCTCATTTCATCCCCGTACGTACGGATTTTTCATTGGATAAACTAGCTGAATTGTACGTTTATCAAATTGTGAGATTACACGGGGTACCTGTTTCTATCGTGTCGGATAGAGATCCGAGATTCACCTCACGATTTTGGAAGAAATTGCAAGAAGCTCTGGGTACCAAGCTGCATTTTAGCACTGCTTTTCACCCCCAAACCGATGGTCAATCCGAGCGGATAATTCAGATACTTGAGGATATGTTGAGATGTTGCATCCTCGAGTTCAGTAGTTCATGGGAACGGTACTTACCTTTGATTGAATTCGCTTACAACAATAGTTTTCAATCAAGTATTAAGATGGCACCTTACGAGGCTTTGTACGGTCGTAAATGCCGTACACCATTATTTTGGACCGAGCTCGGTGAAAGTAAAATTTTTGGAGTTGATTTGATTAAAGATGCTGAACAGAAAGTAAAGGTAATCCGTGAAAGTCTGAAGGTAGCCACGGATCGTCAGAAGTCGTACGCAGATTTGAAACGAAAAGACATCGAGTATCAGGTGGGAGACAAAGTGTTCCTTAAGGTTTCACCTTGGAAAAAGATACTCAGGTTCGGCCGTAAGGGCAAGTTGAGCCCAAGATTCATTGGGCCGTACGAAATCTCCGAACGAGTTGGTCCGGTTGCGTATAGATTGATTTTGCCCCCGGAGCTTGAAAAGATTCATGACGTCTTTCATGTTTCGATGCTTCGACGCTATCGATCTGATCCATCGCATATAATTAGCCCATCAGAGGTTGAAATTCAAGTCGATATGAGCTATGAAGAAGAACCGATGCGTATCCTAGCTCGTGAAGTGAAGGAGTTGCGAAACAAAAGAGTTCCGCTAGTAAAGGTGTTATGGCTCAAACACGGGATCGAGGAAGCTACTTGGGAGACCGAGAGCTCGATGAAAGAACGATACCCAAACCAATTTACCGGTAAGATTTTCGGGGACGAAAATTTCTTAAGTGGGGGAGAGTTGTGACAGCCCAAAACTGACCCTAGTCGGGAAGTGGTTTCGGGACTGCTAAACCGAGTCACCAAAATGTTTGAATGTGATATTATTGTCTAAAATATGTGATTATGAATGTGTGGAAAATTTAAAGCTTCGATTTAGTCAATTGCATGTGAATTTAGTCCATAGGACTTATGTGAGAAAGTTGTAAAAAAATGTGATAGGGTAATTTATAAGGACCAATTTAAGCAAGGAGTGAAAATATTGACTTTGCATGTCAAATACCCCTTTTTTTATACATAGTGGCCGGCCATGATGGAGCTTATATTAGACTATGTGGTAAATTTCCATGAAGTGGACATTAGTTTAAGTAAAAGAAAAGAAATGATAAAAGAAATATTAAGGATACTAAAAGGAAAAAAAAAAAAAGAAGAAGGAGAGAGGTTATCACCTTGTTCATCTTGGCCGGTTGTAGAGAGGAAGAGAGGAGGATAGCATTCGGTCATTTGAAACCTAAGGAAGGTTAGTCTTTTGTTTGGTTTTTGATAATTTTCACATTTTTGATATCATTGCTTTGTGTTCTTTAAACCCCATGGTTCAATTTTGTGAATTGATGATGATTTTGTGTTTTGCCATTGATGAGTGCTTGAGCTTTTTGATAGTTGTTGATGAAAAATGAAAGATATGTTAAAGATTAATATGTTTTGTGTTGAAGTTTTTGGTGATTTTGAGTAGTTAGGGCTAAATTACAAAAATAAATTTTTGAAGGACTCAAAGGAGGAATAAATGAAATGTATGGACTTATATGGGTACTAGGAAGATTCGGCCCTTAAGGAGTGTGACCAAATTTTGTGTATTTGGTGTTTTGTGGAATAAGGACTAAATTGTGAAAGTGCGAAATATCAGGGGTAAAAATGTAATTTACCCATTTATGCGTTATTAGACTAAATTGAATGAAAATATGTTAAAACGAGATTTATTTGAATATGTTAAGATCAAGAAACCAAGAAATTGGATTTAGATCGGGGAAAATCGAAAGTAGTTGAGTAGCCGATCAATTAGTCGACGACATCCGAAGAAAGTTATAAGCAATTAGATATTAAAATTTCGGAATAAATGTTAGTTATATATGCTGAAATGGAAATATGGTAAATGTATATATAGCTGAATATGATATGGGTGAATTATATGTTAAATTAAGGCTTGGTAAGCTAGCTATTAAGGTGAAATGCTAATGTTAGTATTTGATTTGGTAATAATCTGTTTGGGGACAGCAGCAGTAAGGTGATTTTGGAAAATCGCCATAAATTGTAGGAGTTGAATTAGAAGCTGAGTGAATTATGTCATTAAAGCTTGAAGAGTCTATTTTCTTACAAAAGAAACTATAAAAACAAAAGAGTTATCGATCTTGAGATATTTGAAGTATTGTGGGGCTGAGTCAAAATGACTGCTGGATTCCCTGTTCTGTTTTTAGAAAATCATTATAAATTGTACAAAAATGATTATAAGATAAAATTTATATGCTTAGACTCCTTAATGAGTCTAGTTTCTAATGAGATCAAATACAACACATTTTGAATTCTGTAAAGTGAGAAATTGGATTCGTAGTGAAGAGTGGTCAGAATAGTCAAACAGTGAAACAGGGGAAACTTTAAGAAAAATCTGGTATTTATTGGCCAAGCCTAAAATTCTGAAAATTTTATGGATGGAAGATATACGAGACTATATTCAGGGAAAATTAACGGCAAGTGATTTGGAGTTTAGTAGCTCCAGTTATAAATAAATTAGTAACTACTGCTCAGGAAAACAGCTCGTAGTGAATATGTGATTTTGTTGTAAACATTAATGAAAGTTTGCCAATGAATTATCTATTGATTATTATAAAGCTTACTATAATCTATGTGTGTGAAAGTCGGATCAATATATATATTATTCTGAAAGTAATACTTGAATAGTCGATTAATGACTATTTTAAATTTTGTTGAACTTAAGCTCAAGAGCAAAGGGGAACTAGATCCGATAAAGGGAAGGAAAAAGTAATTGAATAGCCGTTGAAGTCGTTCGACGACATTTGAGGTAAGTCTTCGAGTAATGACCCTACTTGAATTATATTGAAATGAATAGTCATACTATGACGGATAGTCGAATGTGCTTAGAGACTATGTTATAAAGCCAATTGAAATTATGCTCTTTGTGTGTGGCTACTGAGCCGAAATTTGAAAGGTTTAATAAATGTTTTGTGTTTGAGCCTTAGTAACGAAGAAATGATATGGATGTGTTATGATTATTGATATATGTGTGCATGAGCATTGGAATATATCCGGGCTAAGACCCGAAGGCAATTATGCGAGTTGATATATCCGGGCTAAGACCCGAAGGCAATTATGCGAGTTGATATATCCGGGCTAAGACCCGAAGGCAATTATGCGAGTTGATATATCCGGGCTAAGACCCGAAGGCAATTATGCGAGTTAATATATCCGGGCTATGACCCGAAGGCAATTATGCGAGATGATATATCCGGGCTAAGACCCGAAGGCAATTATGCAAGTTGATATGTCCGGGTTAAGACCCGAAGGCAAATGTGTTTGCGGCTGTATTCGGTTAAATACCGAAGAAACTTGGGTTTGAATGTGAGCGTTTTGTGCTGTAACTAATTCAATAAATATGCTCGACCAACCCAAACGATAAGGTATGTTTGCATGTGCATTGGAAAAGTCGATTCGTTTTAAATAGTATTCATGCGATCGGCTAACGAATTTTCGGCTTTTAGAAAGGTTGATACCTTGTGTATATATGTTGATGAAGTGTGAAGTAAGTATGATTATGAGAATGTGTGTTAATAAAATGACTTAGTTAGCTATGTGAATGTAATACTGTAGTCAAAGCCGATTTCATTACTTGAGACTTACTAAGCTTAAAATGCTTACCCGGTTGCTTTGGCTCTCTGTTTTATAGATTTTGTTCGTTACCTATCGGATTCGGGATCAGCGAAGTCGAAGTCATCTACACTATCAAAGCTCTTTTGGTACTCTTTTAGTTGAACTCTGGATATGGCATGTATAGGACTACCCCCTGTTGTTTAAGTTCTTTTGTGATGTATGTGTGTAAAGCCATGCGAAAATGGCTTGTAGAAGTGGAGTATGGCATTAGACCATTTGTGTTTATGTATGTATATATGGTTTCACGATGTGACTATGGTTTGAAATGGAAGTGTTGGGCTAATGATCAGCCATTGGAATGGCTAAATATGATCACATGTGGACCTATGTATGGCAAAACCCTAGTCGGTCCATGGTAACCACAAAATAGGTAAAGTTTACCTTGAAAACAGATGCTGACAGCAACAGTGGTGTAGATTTGAAAAATCACAAAAATTCGTAGGAGTGGAATTAAATAGTGAATAAATTATGTAATCGAACCTTGATGAACCTACTTTCATATGGAAGTAACGGAACAATCATATGAACAGTACAGTAAGAGATATTCGGGTTCTTGTGGAACGGGGCCAGAACAGTTTCTGGATTCCCTGTTCCGACTTTGGAAATTCACTATAAATTGAACAGAGATAATTAGGGGTCATACCATATATGCATGGATTCCTCTCTGAGTCTAGTTTCCATAGAAACAAACGGCATCAGTATTGGAGCCCTGTACAAGGAGATATCCAAGTCGTAATGCGCAAAGGTCAGGGTAGTCGATCCCTGTAACATGGGAGACTTTGACTAATAAACTGTACTAATTGGCCCGACCAAAAATTCTAGAAAAAAATACATAGCTGGGGACATGAGTCTAGTTTCAGGGAAAAATCACAAAACTGATTTTCGAGTTGTGAAACTCAAGATATGATTTTTGAAGCGACTAGTACTCAGACTGGGCAGTGTCTGGAAAAATTTTTAAAAGTCTGTCAACACCTCGTATTCGACTCCGGTGACGGTCTCGGGTTCGGGGTGTTACAGATATGTTTTAGATTAACATATTTTGTATTGGATTTTTTGATGCTTTTGATTAATTAGGACTAAATTGCAAAAATAATAATTTGAGGGACTAAAGTGTGAAATAAATGAAATATATAGGCTTGTATGAACACTAGGAATATTCAGCCAAACATGGGTATCTTGAAATTTTGAATGTTTTGTGTTTTGTGCAATAGGGACTAAATTGTAAAAAGTACAAATGTCAAGGGTAAAATGGTAATTTCCCATTTTTGTGTTTTTGGACTAAATTGAATGAAAATATGTTTGAATGAGCTTAATTTGAATATGTTTAGATCAAGAACCAAAGAAATCGGATTTAGATCGGGGAAAAATGAAAGTTGTTGACTAATCGTCCCGATCCATTTTACATTGTTCGAGGTAAGTTTATAGGCAAATAGACGTGTTTAATTGTAGATAAATGCTAAACATATATGCTGGTATGAAAAATATGAATTTATATATGCTTATGCCGAATGTGAATAGGCTTGGTAACCATGTTCAAGCATTCGTTTCGACCGAGTTACGGTGTCCGAAAGCCCCGTATGAACCTTAAGAATAATTAGGATACATATGTCATGACATAGGATTTCAATATGTGGTGTACGAGTAAGACCATGGCATCGATATGTGACTCCCATATATGTGCGCGAGTAAGACCATGTCTAGGACAGTGGCATCGATATGTGGTTACACGTAAGACCACGTCTGGGACGTTGGCATTGTACGATATATGTGTGATTATCCGAGTAAACTATCCAATTCCAAATGGTTCAACGAGCATCAATAAGTTGAGATCAAATGTGCAAAAGTGAGCTAAAATGGTCAGGTATGAATTGACTTATTACCTATTTGAAACTAAGTGAGTAAGTTACTTAATATTTACTGCAAAACATGCTTGAAGTAAAGTAAGAACATATGTGAATGTGAAAAAGGTATTCGGCCTTGTAAATAAATAATATGAACATTATTGAAATTATTTTTGAATATATGCAATTGGTGGTATATTCGGCCATTGACATAAATATATATATGATTGTTATATTTTGAATTACGAGTGTATGCATATAAGTGTATGTGAATTTGGTATGACAAAGATGTTTTGACTTGGTCCTTGAATGATAGTTTGTTAATGTAACTTTTTATGTAAAAGTGTCCATTCGGTTATTACTATGCTTATGCATAAGAAGTTGTATTTTGATTCATGAGTATAAGTATATGTGTTCACATAATGATATTTAGCTTTGAAATTGAAGGATATTTTGCTTATATATATGTATGTGTATTCGGCCATATAATATAAATATGTATGTGATTATTATCCTTTAACCTATGAATTTAGGCATATAAAAGTATATGTACTAGTTATGATAAAGATATTTTGGCTTGGAAATTGAATGATAGTTTGTTAAAATATATATATGTTCATTCGACCATGAATAATATACAAGTGAAAGTACATATAAAATACATGAATTTGTAAGCTTAAAAGATTTAAAGTAACTATGATAGTATATTTTGGTTTAGTTTATATGATTTGATTATGTAACTAAGTTGTTTATTTGCTTATGACTTACTAAGCTATGTAAGTTTACTCTGTGTGTGTTCATGTTTACCTCAGTTTTATAGATTTTGGATTCAAGTTTCGAGCTCGGGAATCGTCAGAGAAGCTTATCACACTATCGACTGTCTTTGGTATTTTATAAGCTGAAATTTCGAACCTATGGCATGTATAGGCTAGATTGTAATTTGAAATGTTGGATTTTGGTTTTGTATAATTTAAGCCATGCGAAATTGCCTAACTTCAATGCTTTATTACAGTTTTGTTTGATTATGGCTTACGTTCATTTGGCTATTATGCTATATGTCCTGAATGAATGGTATTTGTGATATCTGTTTTGTGCATTGAAGTTGGTTAGTGATTTTGGATGTGTGCATTTGGTTGATTCGGTTATAACATATGGATAGATAAAAGTATATGTGGATTTGGTTGTTAATTTGGTTAAGGTGTTATTCATGGTTTGGTATTAAAGGATGATAGGTTATATTCGAATATAGAAAAAGTTTATTTTGATATGTTTATTACATGGTAGATAAGATTCGTGTATGGGATATATGTTTATATTTGGTTATTGGTTTATTGTTGTGAATTATAAATTGTATCATAAATTGATTTGGAAGCTAGTATAATGTACTTGTGTACTCGGTTATTTGGTGAAAATATATGAAAGGATTATGGTCAACTTGGTAATTCGATACCTGTATAAATTTATATATATATTACACAAGATGAAATGGTATGACACATTTATTAACTCAAGGTATATATGTATAAGGATAAAATGTGGTGTTTCAGTTATGAAGTAAATGATGTTTGTGTTTGAGTTATAATATGTAATGCATTAATTAGTAAAATGTATGTCAAGAATATGTGGTACATTGGAGTATGCTTATGTTATAAAATAATGATAGGTATGGCTATATGGATTTGATAATTATTTGAAAATCAATTAATATGCACTAGTAGATCTTGGTTGTCGAATATACATGAAATGAATATGTTTATGTATCATTTTCGAATGGCACATTATTTGAACATTTTGGATAATTTATTTGAGTGGTTTAATTGGTTGAGTTGATGATATATTTTGGCATATGCTAAGTGGATTATATAATTATTTATTCATGTTATGCAAATGTAGTAATAAGGCAAATGAATGTTATTATGGAATATTTCATTTATATGAAAGGAAATAATGTATGTTTGATTGTATAAAGTATGTGCATAACATTTGTTTGATAATTAAAATATTTTATATTTGAATTATTCAAATGTCATCAAAGTTAAAGTATACATATTTGATAAGTATGTGAAATGAAATGCATTTATAAAAAAAAATTACTAGATGATTAACCTTGTAAAGAAAGTTTGTTCTAAATTGTTTTATGATCGGTAATGCCTCGTAACCCCATTTCAGCGATGGATACGAGTTAGAGGTGTTACATTATCAATTTTTTGCAAGGTGAGCTATCTGTGGCTGATTACGAGGTAGAGTTTGTGTGACTGAACTAGTACGTAGTTGAGATGATTTCGCAGGAAAATGATCACTGTTAGAGGTTTCACTTTGGCTTGCATCGTGGCATACAAATCTATCTGATAACTAATGATACAATGAGCTTTGATGAGCTGGTGGATAAGGAAAAAGTTGTTAAGGAGATAAAGGCTCATCGAGATGAAACAGGAATAGGAAAGCAAGTGTCCGGATGAGTATCCAAGTGGGATTGCGACTTGTGACATGCCAGCAGGATTGTCAACTGAAGCTTTAAAACAAATCAATTGTGACAGTGGAACAATACTCAAGATGGAAAAGAATGTTTACACAAGTCTGCAAGATGGCCACTATGCAAACACTGTGAGCGAAGACATCCTGGTGAATTTTGTAGGAAGACTGGGGAATGTTTCAGGTGTAGATCTATGGACCCCTTGATAAAAGCTTTCCTAAAAAGACAAGAGAGATCACGAGTACAGAATGCGACCTCTACCCAAGTGCGAGCTGGTGCTCATGTACGAAGTTGAGGCAAAGGAAGCGATACAGGGCAAGTTAGGTGGTAAACTGTAGCTCACACTATTGCTAACCATGATGAGTCAGGAGGCCTCGCATGAATGTATGCTGTAAGGGAACTGTAGGAACAAGGTTCGGCCAATGTTATCATAGGTACCTTTACTGTATGAATTATACCATTGTTTTCCTTGATTATTTCTAGTTACACGCACTCATATATTTTAAACGAACTAGCATGTGAGTTGGGAATTCCATTAGAAACCATAGATAAGCGCGTGGTTATCACTAGGTTGTTTGATGAGAGTATATAAGTCAATAGGGTGTATTGTAGGTGTCTGTTAGTGATCCAAGGCCAAGTTTTCTACGCGAACTTGATAGTGTTGCCATTCTATGCGTTTGACATAATCTTAGGGATGGATTGATTGGCTGACCATAAAGCTAAGATTGACTTTGAATTGAAAAAAGTCACTTTACAAAGTAGCGAAGGCAGGGAAATATGTTAGGTAAGTGATAACTCTTGAAAAGAGTTATATTTAAGGCTTGTAAATGGAATTAATTGTTTGTAATTAAGTGAAAAAATTTTAATTTTTAGGATGTTTTTAGAACATTTCATAACAAAGCTTGGATTGCACTACAGTAGTTATTATTTATTACTTTTATCACTTGGGGAGAAAATATGTGGTTTTGTGTGAACATAGGTGTAGGAAGAAGAAGAAGATGAAGAAGGAAAATAAGGAAAATGAAACATTTCCGTGGCAAATGGTAAGATTGATTGCCAACGGAATTACCATGACAATTCCGGAAAGACGACTCACCACTCTATCAAGTCACTCCCAACCAGCTATGTACCAAAAAACGAACCTAAAAAGAGGAATGAAAAATGTGTGCTGAGGTGGGACGGTTCTGCCCAATAAAAGAAAGAGAGAGATGAAGAAAAAATGAGAGGAGAATTTTTGTAAAAGAGAGGCTGGTGACAGCAATCCTCTCTCTGCACAAAGAAAAATCTTCATTAGAGAATTTTAGAGAAAGAAAGGGTAGCTGCTACTGAGAGTAGAATACAAACGTGAAAAAAGGAAAGAGACATATATCCTGGATTCACGTACGACTAGAAGATAAAAGACAAGATGGAGTATGGAGAGGAATTTTACAGTTCTACCTTCAACTTTCCTAATTTATGTGATTCAAATTTATTTAAATGTCCATGAATGATTTAAATTTGGTGTTTACTTTTCCACCCATGAACTTAATATTTTCTAGGTTGGAGTTATTTGGTTGAATTTTCTATCATCTTTAATGTTCATTACTTTCATTCTATTTTTGCTTATTCGAAATACATGCATGCAAGCTCTAGACATAGTTGATTGTATGTTGTATTCTTTGATGTATTTTTAATTTTGAAAAGATTAAATATACTGGATCTAGAATCATATGACGCAAGCGAATATTCGATAGAATATTTGTAACACTCTAAACATAGATGTTGGGAGTTATGCAGATAAGAACGTTCATTGCAGTTATTAGTCCAGAGTTCTATAGACACACAGTAACTTAGATTTTTAGCTTAAAATCTAGCTATCGAAAGAGGCAGGTTACAGTAGTCACTCTCTAAGCTATTGATTAGACAATATTTTTCCATGACATTATTTTGAAATGAGCATTTGATCTGAATATTCCAGCCCTATTCATTCAGCAACAGAATTACTCTTGATTCTCTCTGTAATTTGCCACTACATTTTATTTGCCATATCAATTTTTTATTTTTAGCATTAAATTACATTAATTCATTATACCAACATCTCATTTAATTTATGAATATTTCTTATTATTTAGTATAGTTAATAGGATTAAGAGACGATACTTATCACTTTATTACTTGAATGTCATGTACACTTACACAATTGCATTAGTTATTTACACGCAACAAGTTTTTGGCACCGTTGCCAGGGATTGGTAGCATTGGTGAAAAGTTGATTTGTTATTATTCTTGTTATTTTTGTTAGAACAGTTAATTAGTATTTTATTTGATTTTGTAGTTTTTACTAGTTCATAAGAAGAAGTATTCAAGAGGATACAAAATATTATTTTGATCTTGAGATTGAAAGGACATTAAGGCAAAAAAGGAAAGCATTAAGAGAAATGGAAAGGGTTACAAATGAACCAATTAGGGAAGATCAGGTACTTTAAAATGAAAGTAATTCTTATATTCCTTAAATCTTAGATGACAGAGATAGACCTATTAGAGAACATGTAGTGCCTACTTTGGGTGATCTAAGTCCAGGAATTGTTACACCACATATTTAAGCTCAATATTTTGAATTAAAACCAGTAATGTTTCATATGCTGCTGATGGTAGGGCAGATTAGTGGTTTACCAATTGAAGATCCTAGATTGTACTTGAGACTTTTTCTTGAAGTTTGTGACTTATTCAACCAGCAAGGTGTTCCTGAAAATGCCTTTAGATTAAAATTGTTTCATTCTTCATTGCGAGATCATGCCAGATCATGGTTGAATGCATTACCATCAGGTATGGTGGCATCTTGGAATAAATTGTGTCAGAGATTTCTATTTAGGTACAATCCTCCCAACATGAATGCGAAGCTAAGTTATGACATTACATCATTTAGGCAATCTGAAGATGAGACTTTATATGAAGCATGAGAGTGTTTCAAGGAATTAATTAGAAAATGCCCGATATATAGTTTTAGCATTGGACACAAATGGAAATGTTCTACAATGGATTAAATGCTCATACGCGAATGGTGGTGGATACATCTGCTAATGGGACGTTGCTTGGCAAATCCTATAATGAAACATACAAAATTCTGGAAAGAATAGCAAATAATGATTATCAGTATCGCACTACTAGAGCTGGTACTGGTAGAAGAGTCGCTGGAATAATGGAACTTGATGCGTTTATATTGTTAAAAGCTCAGGTATCATCCTTATCAAATATGATTAAAACTCTGAAAAGACCCTCTACAATGCATGAGATGAAAGTTACAGAACTAGCATGCATAAACTCTGGAGAAGGTCATGTTTTTTATGAATGTCCATCCAATCTAGCCTCTGAGTATTACATGGGAAATTTTAATCGTAGCATCAACAATCCCAACTCCAACACCTACAAACCAGGGTGGAAGTAACATCCAAATTTCAGCTAGAGTAACCAGGGGATAGGAAATGCTAGCAGTGTGAATAGACAGAATGTGGCTGGCGTATCATCTGGATACAGTCAACCAATGCCGCGACAAAATGCTCAACAAATTTCATCATCTTCAACATCAAATATGGAAGCTCTATTAAAGGATTATATGGATAAGAATGATGGGATTACTCGAGCTAGATAGCTTCTTTAAGAGCTTTAGAGAATCAAGTGGGACAAATTGCCACTACATTAAGTTCCAGACAACAAAGAGTATTGCCGAGTGACACTGAGAGTTCTTGATCTTAAGGAAGGAACAGTGCAAAGCCATTATACTTCAAAGTTGTACTCAACTACTAAGAGTTTTGAATGACACAATTATTGAAGAAGGAATTTCAACTTTTGCAAATGAAATGAATTCAAAATCAGTAGGGGAGCAAGGTACAAAGGAAAAGAGCAACTAGAAAAATACTGACATAGATGCAACTTGTATTACTAATAAATATGCCACTACAGAAGAGGACGACTCAAAACTCGATCATGAAAATATCTCAAAACCAACTGACAAGCATTCAACAACTAAAAATGGTCACTAGAAAAATGTTGTGGTAGATTTAGGTCATGTTGTCAACACAAATGCCATGACAAAACAATATCAACAACCTGAAGGACGACCACCTCCACCATTTCCTCAACTAATTGATGTGTAGAAAGCCAAACTGACTATAAGGGTGAATGATCAGTAGGTTACATTCGACATATTCAATTCCCTGAAATGTGTTGATGAGAGTGAAGATTGCTAGGCCATTAGTTTGCTAAAAATGGAAGTGAAAGAAAAATTTGCAAGATGTTTGCCTCAGCAAAATATTCTATCTCTAATATTCTGTTTGATCAGCAAATACCCAACTCACTTGGTCAGTTGTAGAAGTAACTCAATCTCTTTGTGACTTAGCAACTCCAAATTGCTCCAGAATTGGAAAAAAGTGTAAAAAAAAACATTTTCTAACTTTATTTTCTTTAATTGCTTCACTTTAATCTCATTCTTATTATTCTTATTACTTAACTTTATTTCATTTATCATTTATTGCCTTATTAATGAGATGACAGAGTCTGATAAAGAAAAGGAGGATTTGCACCCAATGAAAAGGAGCTGCTATCGAATGAAAATGAAGGGGATGAGGATGAAGCTAAAGCTGATGAGCCTGGACCTACCACACACATTGCCACTAAGGAGAAGGAAC
Organism: Gossypium hirsutum; assembly: GCF_007990345.1. NCBI lineage: Eukaryota > Viridiplantae > Streptophyta > Magnoliopsida > Malvales > Malvaceae > Gossypium > Gossypium hirsutum. The sequence goes on from NC_053435.1 coordinate 72,030,415, forward strand.
AAATAGGACTAGAAGGTAATGAAGAGAAGACGGAATCGGTAAAAATTGAATATGATCAGGAAATAGAAGAAGTGAACCATATTCCTGCACCAACTGAACTTGCTACTGCACCCATATCGAAGTAAGATCATGAGACTAATTAACTAATTGATAATCTCATAAAATTACATGATAATGATGAAGAAGAGGTGTGAATCAATATGCTCAAAAGGAAACAGCAATACAAGCGAGTTGCTCGAAAAAACAACTGGCCCGAAATAAAGTAAAACCAAAGTTTTCCCAAGCTTTCGTCTCTATTTTCATTTGCATATTTTTCATTATATACCATGTATTTTTCATGCATTCATAATATTTTTTCGTTGCATTATGTATATATGGTTGTTTTTCATTTTGGAATTTTAAATTGTTCATGCATTGAGGACAATGCATCCCTTAGGTTTGGGGGTGTGTCGTGTTGTGCATATAGTCTGCATTAGATATGTGTTTTAATATTTGTTCATTTTCTCATGACATACAAATGCTAAATAACTTCCAAACCATGAGAAGTATAGTGTTAACTATGATGTTTAATGAGGATAACAACTCTTCGCTAAATTTAGAAAATTGTGATAGTTGATTAGGTATGTTTAGCTTAGGATAGTTGTTTGAAAATTGATCCTTAAAAGTCGAATACCCTAATTATAATTGCAATTAGTCTATAGTAGGTTTCTTTTAATAAACTTAGAAATTCTTGAGCCTAAGATCAGTAAATTAGCGTTGTGTAATAATAAATACTACGACAAAACTAAGGGTAAATCAAAGAAAATTGAAAAGATGCTATAAAGCAATCCAATGTTTGAAATTATTAAATAGATCACTAATGCTCTGTTTGCTCCATTGTATTATTGATCATAAAAGCAAGATCAAATAAGAGTGAGTAAAAAAAAGAACAGAAAAAAAAAGAGAAATCAGTTTAGGGCACTCCACTGTAGTAGTAGACTGAGTAGCTAAGGGGGTAGTTGTTTGCTCTATCTATCTTTTTAGTCAAATGCCTTAGCTTCATGAGTGAATTACATTCAAATTGTGGCGTGATGTAATATATGGAAATCTAGTGTATGCTTCATTGAGATTGTCAAGTAAAGAAATCATGTGACAAAATGAAATCCTTAGAAAAAAATATAATTAAAGTATGCAATGATAGAATAATTATGAGAAGAGACACTGAATTTTAGTGCAAAGATAAACTACGTACATTAGGGAGTGCTTGCTATAGTCATGATTGCGTGAATATTTAGGAAATTTCATTTTTATGTAATATTTTTTGCACTTAGTATGCTAAACAAACCTATAAAATTTGAACCAATTCTAAGATAGAAGACTACTGAGAATGGAGGTATAAAATATACTTCAGATGATTTAGCAGCATAATTGGTGACTGATTGTTTTGGCAATTCCATGCATTCATGCATATTCATACATCATTTGCTTGAGGACAAGTAATAACTCAAGTTTAAGGGTGTGAACACAGGGATAGGAAGAAGAAGAAGATGAAGAAAGAAAATAAGGAAAATGAAACATTACCGTGGAAAATGGTAAGACTGATTACCAACAAAATTTCCATAACAATTCTGGGAAGATGAATCAACACTTTATCCATGTCACTCTCAGCTAGCTGTGCATGTACCAGAAAGACCAACCTAAAAAGAGGAATAAAAAATTTGTGCTGAGGTGGGACAGATCTACCTAATAAAATAATGAGAAAGAAGAAGAAAAAAGGAGAGGAGAATTTGTGTGTGAGAGAGACTGGTGACAATAATCCTCTCTTTGCACAGAGAAAAAACTCCATTGGAGAATTTCAGAGAAAGAAAGGGTAGTAGCTACTGAGACAGAAAACAAATGTGAAGAAGGGAAAGAGACATCTATCCTGGATTCACGTATGATAGAAATATAAAAGAGAAGCTAGAGTGTGGCGAGAAATCCTGTAGTTCTGCCTTTAGTTTTCCTGTTTTCTATGATTCAAACATCTTTAAATGTTGATGAATGATTTAAATTTGGTGTTTACCTTTCCACCCATGAACTAAATCTTTTCTAAGTTGGAGTTATTTGGATGAATTTTCTATCATCTTTAATGTTCTTGACTTGAGATTGTCTATGCCACTATTTCATTCAATTTTTGCTTATTCTAAATACATGCATGTAAGCTCTAGACATAGTTGATTGTGTGTTTTGTTCTTTGATGTATTTCTAGTTCTGAAAAGGTTAAATATACTGGATCTAGAATCGTTTGAGGCAAGCAAATATTCAACAGAATTTTGTAGCACTCTAGACATAGATGTTGGGAGTTGTGTAGAGAAGAACATTCATTGTAATTATCAATCCAGAATTATATAGACGTATAGTAACTAAGATTTTTAGCTTAAAATATAGCTATAGAAAGAGGCAGGTTACATTAGTGACTCTCTGAGTAGTTGATTAGACAATATTTTTCCATGACATTATTTTGATATGAGCATTTAATCTAAACAATTCTAGCCTTATTCATTCAGCAACAGAATTACTCTTGCTTTTCTCTGTAATTTGCCGCTACATTTTATTTGCCATATCAATTTTCTATGTTTAGCATTAAATTATATTAATTCATTATACCAACATTTCATTCAATTTAAGAATATTTCCTATTATTTATTATAGTTAATAGAATTAAAATAACTTAATTAATATCTTACCAATTTCCTATCCCTGTGGAGACAATACTTACTGATCACTTTATTACTTGAATGATGTGTACACTTGCACAATTGCATTAGTTATTTACACGCAACAGTAAGGGCTGCAAAGCCCATCTCGCATTTGTGATAGGTTCACAACATACATACTATGAGGGACTTTCTTGATGTGTTTCAAGACAAGCTACCTAGTTTACCTCTAGATCACAAAGTGGAGTTCACCATTGAGTTGTACCTAAAATTTCACTAGTGTTTATTACACCGTATCACATGGCACCAAAGGAGCTTAAGGAACTAAATATACAACTTCAATACTTGTTTGACAATGGCTTCATTTGACTAAGCATATTGTCATTGGGATCACCAGTTCTATTTGTGAAGAGGAAAGATAAAAGCCTAAGACTGTGCATTGACTACAGGTAGATGAACAAATTGACTGTAAAAAATAAGTACCATTTACCAAGAATTGATGACTTGTTTGACCAGTTGCAAGTTTTCACAGTATTTTCAAAGATAGATCTATGATCTGGTTACTACCAACTTAAAGTAAATGAGTTAGATGTGTTGAAGACAACATTTAGATTGTATGAGCAAGATGATTTTTTGGTTAGCCTTTTGGGTTGACAAATCCACCTGATGCATTCGTGGACTTGATGAATGAAATGTTCCATGAATACTTGGATCGGTGTGTGGTGGTTTCTATAGATGATCTCGGTATGACAAAAATGTGCAAGTGTACACAATCGCAACAAGTAATAAAGTGACAAGTAAATGTCGAGTTTCATATCCATAGGGATTGTGAAAGAAAAAATAGTTATGATATGTAAATCAAACACTTTGGTGATGGGAAAAATATGTTGTTTTGAAAAAGTGATTTTTAAAAAAATTAACTAAGTAATAAAAAATAAAAAGTACAAATTCTGATGCACGATTTCAAAAAGATGAGTTTTAATCAATATGACATAATTGTGTTAGATCAATTACATTCCTTAACTTAGAATTACTAAACCCATGTTCATGTTGTTACGAATATTTTCATGGCAACTTGGTAATTTTGTAACGCCCCAAGTCTTGGGCCTAGAAGTATTAGATCTTAAGCATGGGAATAGTTAGAAGGCTACACATAATTGTCTAGTTGTGCAAGAAAGTGACACAATAGTGTATCTGCTTCAATGGTTAAGTGTTCTGGGAAGTGTCTAAGAAGTCTTGGGTTCAAGCCTTGGCTTGTGCAAAAAGTTTTGTTGTTTTGGATAAACCTTTGTCTCTAATCAGTAGGCTTATAAATAAATATGGGTAACACATGTCAGAATAGGCTTGCTGGTCTAGGGGATGAGTGGCGTGTTACTATTTCTTGAGGTCAGAAGTTCGAGTCATGGCATGTCCAATGGAGAGTTCATTTTGCTGCCTATGCCATGTGGGTAGTAGAGGTTGACAGAAATACTGTAGAGTTGAGTGGGGTCTGAATTTGGTGGTTAAGGAGATTATGATGGAGGAATTTTAGGAGGAAATGTGGGGATTTGGATAGTGGAGTGGTTAGAGAGTTTTGAGGAGTCAAGTGAGGGGGTTTTGAGGACTTGTCGAATTGGGAGTCTCATTTTGCTAAGAGAATTAGTCATAGCTCATCTTTTGCCTACTTGTGTCAAATTTTTCTTCTAGTTTTGCTCTTCATTCGTCGGTTTGCTTTTCATTTTTCTCTCTTCTTGGGGCCGACTATTACTAAGCATCATTCGGGTTTTCTCGTGTTTTTTTATTTATTCTGAGTTTGCTCTCCCCTAGAGCTCTCTTTGACCGATTGCTTCTTCTCTCTCTCTTCTCTTGTCTTTCAGTTTTTGGACAAATCCCTCTTCTCATTTTGCAAGAGTTGACTGATAAAGCCTTTGTGAGACCGAGTTTTTCACTTTGGGGTGCTCCCGTGTTATTTGTGAAAAAGAAGGATGGTTCTATGAGATTATGTGTTGATTATCGGCAGTTAAACAAGGTGACAATCAAAAACAAGTATCCGTTGCCGAGAATTGATGATTTTTTTGATCAGCTAAAAGGAGCGACATGGTTTTCAAAGATTGACTTGAGATCTGGATATTGTCAGCTACGAGTAAAAGAGTCAGATGTGCCTAAAACTACTTTTAGAACAAGGTACGGTCATTATGAATTTTTAGTTATGCCATTCGGGTTGACAAATGCTCCTGCTGTGTTTATGGATTTAATGAATCGCATATTTCGGCCATACTTGGACAGATTTGTTGTGGTGTTTATAGATGATATTTTAATTTATTCAAAAGATGAGACAGAGCATGCTAAGCATTTGAGGATAGTTTTGCAAACTTTGAGAGATAAGCAGCTGTATGATAAGTTTAGTAAAAGTGAATTTTGGCTCCGGGAAGTTGGATTTTTGGGTCATATTGTTTCAGGTGATGGTATAAGGGTTGATCCTAGTAAAATTTCAGCCATTGTTGATTGGAAACCACCGAAAAATGTACCTGAAGTTAGGAGTTTCTTGGGGCTAGCTGGGTATTATCGGCGGTTTGTAAATGGATTTTCTATAATTGCTGCTCCTATGACTAAACTACTCCGAAAGGATGTTAAATTTGAATGGACGGAAGAATGTCAACAGAGTTTCGAAGAATTGAAAAAGTTATTAACTGAAGCACCAGTGTTGATACAACCCAAATCAGGTAAAGAATTTGTGGTGTATAGTGATGCTTCTCTAAATGGTTTGGGGTGTGTCCTCATGCAAGAAGGAAAAGTGGTGGCTTATGCTTCGAGACAATTAAAACCTCATGAGAGGAATTATCCTACTCACGATTTGGAATTGGCTGCGGTGGTATTTGCTTGAAGATTTAGCGACATTATTTGTATGGTGAAAAGTGCCGAGTATATACCGATCACAAAAGTCTTAAATACTTGATGCCACAAAAAGACTTGAATTTGAGACAGCGAAGATGGTTAGAGTTATTGAAAGATTACAAGCTTGTTATTGATTATCATCCGGAAAAAGCGAATGTGGTTGCCGATGCTTTAAGCAGAAAGTTGTTGTTAGCTTTGAGAGTTATGAACACTCAGTTGAAAATGTCAGATGACGGTTCGATTCTAGCAGAGTTAAGAGCAAGACCGATGTTTTTACAAGAGATTTTTGAAGCTCAGAAAAATGATCAAGATTTGCTAGCCAAAAGAAAATAGTGTGAAGCTGGTACGGGATCAGATTTCAGAATCGATTCTGATGGTTGTTTGATGTTTAAAAATCGGATTTGTGTACCGAAAAATGATGAGTTGATTCAAAAGATTTTGCATGAAGCACATAATGGTTGTTTAGCGGTTCATCCGGGCAGTACGAAGATGTATAATGACTTGAAGAAAATGTACTAGTGGAGTGGAATGAAAACAGATATTTCCGAGTTTGTATCAAAGTGCTTAGTTTGTCAACAAGTGAAAGCTGAACACCAGGTACCTTCGGGATTACTTCAGCCTATTATGGTTCCTGAATGGAAATGGGATCGGATTACTATGGATTTTATATCAGGGTTTCCGTTAACTCCAGGGAAGAAAAATGCCATCTGAGCAATAGTTGACAGACTGACTAAATCGGCTCATTTTATTCCGGTACGTACAGATTATGCTCTTAATAAGTTAGCTGAATTGTATATCCGAGAGATTGTTAGACTTCATGGGATACCTTTGTCAATCATTTCGGATAGAGATCCGAGGTTTACCTCACGGTTTTGGCAAAATTTGCAAGAGGCATTAGGTACAAAGTTAAATTTCAGCACTGCCTTTCATCCACAAACTGATGGACAATCAGAGAGAGTAATTCAGATTCTTGAAGACATGCTCAGATGTTGCGTATTGGAATTTCAAGATAGTTGGGAAAGGTACTTACCATTGGTAAAATTTGCTTATAATAATAGTTATCAGACAAGTTTGAAGATGGCACCTTATGAAGCATTATATGGTCGTAAATGTCGAACGCCATTGTATTGGACTGAACTCAAGGAAAGTGAGATTTATGGGGTTGATTTAATAAAAGAAACCGAAGAAAAGGTGAAAGTGATTCGAGATTGTTTGAAAGCTGCTTCAGATAGACAGAAATCTTATGCGGATTTGAAACGAAAAGAAATGGAGTTTCAAGTTGGTGATAAGGTATTTTTGAAAGTGTCTCCATGGAAGAAAGTCCTTAGATTTGGACGAAAGGGCAAGTTAAGTCCGCGTTTTATTGGACCGTATGAAATAATTGAAAAAGTTGGACCGGTAGCATATCGGCTAGCGTTACCACATGAATTAGAGAAGATTCATGATGTGTTTCACGTATCTATGTTACGTCGGTATTGTTCGGATCCTTCACATATAATTTCACCGAAAGAAATTGAACTGGGACCGGATATGACTTATGAAGAAGAACCGATTAAGATTTTAGCTCGAGAAGTCAAACAACTAAGAAATAAAAGTGTTGCACTTGTGAAAGTGTTGTGGCAAAAGCATGGGGTAGAAGAGACTACATGGGAACCTGAAGAAACTATGAGAAACCAATATCCACACCTATTTACCGGTAAGATTTTCGAGGACGAAAATCCTTAAAAGGGGGGGAGAGTTGTAATATCCTGAATTAGGGCTTAATCGGAATAGTGGTTTCGTGACCACAAATCCGAGATAGAAATAATTATTTTACAATGATTTTGATGTTTATGATATGATTGCATGATTGTGTGAAAATTTCGTGATGAAATTCTATGCCTAAAGTGCTTAAATTGAAAGTAGGGACTAAATCGAATAAGTTGCAAAACTTGCATTCTAGAAGTTTTTAGTATGAAATTGTTTTGGAATATTAATGAAGAGGTCTTAAACAGCAATTTAACCAATTTTAAGTTCATGGACAAAATTAGGACATGGAAGGAATTTTTGGAAAGTTTAGTAGTAAGGGTATTTTGGTCATTTAGTTATTAAAATGAATTAAAAACAAAATTAAAAGCCAATTTTTGTCCATCTTCTTCATTAGGCCGAAATTTCAAGGGTTCTCCATAGCTAGGGTTTGTTTCAAGCTTCCAGGCTCCATAGTAAGTGATTCCAAGCCCCGTTTTTAATGTTCTTTACGTTTTTGGAATCCCGGTAGCTCGATTAAGCTTATGTTAGCAATAATTCAACCTAGGGTTTATATTTGGAAAAATACCCATAGGTGAAATTTGTGTATTTTGATGTTTTATGATAGGATATGAGGTTTTAAATTATGTTAGACAACTTGTGCTACTCGGTTTTGAGTGAAATAAAAGGGCTTAATCGGCAAAAATACCTAATAGTCACAAGTATATGTTAGAGAGAGAATTTGATGTTTCCATAGAAGGGAAAAGTGATCAGCATGTTATAAAACATAAGAATAAGGAATAAATTTTAATTCCCGAGCCTAGGGGCAAAAGTGTAATTATGCAAAAGTTTAGGGGCAAAAGTGTAATTTTTTTAAAGTTCGTATTAAATGCTGTTTTGATGAATGTATGTATTAAATAAGATTAATTTGGTATTATAGATCAAGAAAAACGAGATTCAAGTCGTGATCGAGGAAAAGAAAAGATTGTGGACTAAATTGTAAAATCTTTATATTTTGGTACCAAGGTAAGTTCATGTGTAAATAATGTAGAATAAATGTTATTTTTAAGTTATTAATGTTAATTATATGATATGCTGATTTTTAATCGTGAAATATTATGCTTTGTGGTTAATGTTGAGTAATATGCAAATTATGTTTACTACTTGATAAATATGAATTGCTACCGAGTATCGGTTCCGATATTCCATGGAAGACGACAAATGTGAGATCGAGGGAAAAAGCCCGTTTGAACCTTAGGAATAGATTAGGATACAAGTGACATGTCACTAGGATGGTTGAGCATCCGAACTCGTTGAGTTGAGTCCGAGTTCACTTAGGGGTGGGTTACATGATTTCTTGATTACATATGAGGCACTTATGTGCAAATTATCCGTGTATCCGGGTTGTATTCCGATGTGTTCAACGGGTGAAATTTCTAGTGAAATGGAAGAACACTTAAGATGCAAGTGACGTTTTGGTAAGTGTTGTGAAATGGACACTTTGGACAGGTATGTTCTTAACCCTCGGGTTGAAAATAGATACAACAACGATAAGGTGGTAAGATGATGAATGATGTTTAGAAATATGACATATGTTTTGGTGATACCATGCTAAAGTTGTTTAGTATATTTGTATTGTTATGTTACTTGTTATTTACATATGAACTTACTAAGCATTTATGATTACTCCTTCCTTTTCATTCACTGTAGTTTTGAACAAGCCGGCTCAGGAATCGGGACAGGTCAAAAGTTCGATCACACTATCCAAAGGACTTTTATCTTGGTAAATGGCTTGTACAACTACTTAAGTATGGCATGTATAACAATATACTTATTTTGTGTAAATAATTTTATGATATGGCCATGTTTCGTTGAGAAAATGTTTGATATTGATAAGTCATGGTGATGGCTAATTTAGATCATATTTGATATTATGGAAGTTTAAAAGGTTATCTAGTTCATAAAAATTCATGGAAAGATGAAACTTGCCTTAAAACAGAATATTGCTGCAGCAATGACATGAATTTGAAAAATCACTAAAAATAGTATAAATGGAAATAAATAATGAGTAAGTTATGAAATTGAAGCTTAATGAGTCTATTTTCATATGGATTGAACAAAACAGGAATATAAATTATATTTTATGAGATATTTAAACTTTTACGAAACAGGACCAGAGTGATTTCTGGATCCCCTGTTCTGACTTTAAAAATTCATAATAAATTTTACTAAAATAATTAGAAGTTGTTATTTATATGTACAAATTTCTTATTGAGTCTAGTTTTAATAGAAACAAACCTCATAGTCATTGAAAGTTTTTATAGATATGTATCTGATTCGTAATACACAGATGTCAGAGCAGTTGAACCCTGAAACAGGGGATAATTTAATTAATAAACTGTACTAATTGGCCCAATAAAAAATTCTAGAAAAAAATTATTAAATAGATACATGAGTCTAGATTCAGCAAAAATTTACGGATCTTGTTTTCGAGTTTCGTAACTCGAGATATGATTTTTCTTGTAACTATGATGTGAGTAGCTAGAAAGCTGTGAATGTAGAAACAAATGGTTTGAAGTTCTTAAATTGATAAATTATGTTCGGTAACCCCTCAAGCTCGACTCCGGTGATGGTCTCGGGCGTGGGGGCGTTACATTTAGTGGTGTTGCACGTTTCTTGGCCGAATATAGTGTGACACCCCTAATGTGACCCTAGTCGGAAAGTGGTTTCGGGACCACAAAACCGAGTCATAAAAATAATTAACCGTCATATTTGATGCTTATTATATATATATGCATGTGTGAAAATTTCATGTTTGAATTTTGTTAATTGTAAGTGAATTTTATTAAATAGGACTTGTGTGAGAAAATTTAGAAATGTGCTAGGCAAATGTTAAAGTGGCCTATTGATGCATGTTAGAAAATGCTTGTCCTTGCATGTCAAATTACCCAAAACTTTAGTTAGTGGCCGGCCATGCTATGGGTTAAAGCATATTACAAACATTTTGTGTTAATGTTTTATGTTAGAAATAATAAAATAAAAGGTTAGTAATAAAGTAATGAAAAGGGAGGGGTGATGAAAACAAAGTTGTCTCATCCATGCTCCCCCATTGCCGTGACTTGAGGAAGGAAGAAGAAGAGGATTCTCTTGCTTCATGTTCGGTTGGTTGATGTTTAGGAAGAGCTCAAGAGCTTAGAGGATCAAAGTTGGATAAGGGAAAGGAAAAAGTGATCGAAGAGCCGTCGTAATCGTTCGGCAACTTCCGAAGTAAGTTTTAAGTGATTAAACGTTGAGTAAATTCAATCATAATAGGACATAATGAGTTGATTTAATAAGATATGATGTGGCCATGATATGTCTTAAACTCAAATGGTAAGTTCATAAGTGTTTGGACTTGGAAATTTAAGAGCAAATTGTAATAATTTGCTTAGGACAGCAGCAGTAACGTGATTTTAGAAAATCACTATAAATTGTTGGTGTGGAATTATAGGCTGAATAAAATATGTAATCAAAGCTTAATTAGTCTAGTTTCTTATAAAAGAGACCGTGTAAGCAAAGAAATTTCCTATAAAGAGATATTTAAAGTTGTGTGAGACAGTGTCAGAATGACTCCGAAATCCCCTGTTCTGTATTTAGAAAATCATTATAATTTGTACAAAAATGGTTATAAGATAAAATTTATATGCTTAGACTCCTTAATTAGTCTACTTTCAAATGAAATCAAATAGAACATATTTTGAATTCTGTACAATGATAAATTTGATTCGTAGTGAAGAATGGTCAGATTAGTCAAACAGTGAAACAGGGGAAACTTTAAGAAAAATCTGGTATTGATTTGCCAAACCTAAAATTCTGAAAATTTTATGGATGGAAGATATATGAGTCTATATCCAGAGAAAATTAACGGCAATTGATTTTGAGTTTTTTAGCTCCAGTTATAAATAATTTAGTGATTATTACTCAGGAAAATAGCTTGTAGTGAATATGTGGTAAAGCCGAATGGCTAGTGTGAAATATATATGAGATATGTATATGTGGTAAAGCCGAATGGCTAGTGTGAAATATGTATGAGATATGTATATGTGGTAAAGCCGAATGGCTAGTGTGAAATATGTATGAGATATGTGTGTGGTGAAGCCGAATGGCTAGTGTGAAATATGTATGAGATATGTATATGTGGTAAAGCCGAATGGCTAGTGTGAAATATGTATGAGATATGTATATGTGGTAAAGCCGAATGGCTAGTGTGAAATATGTATGAGATATGTGTGTGGTAAAGCCGAATGGCTAATGTGAAATATATATGAGATATGTATATGTGGTAAAGCCGAATGGCTAGTGTGAGATATGTATGAGATATGTATATGTGGTAAAGCCGAATGGCTAGTGTGAAATATGTATGAGATATGTGTGTGGTAAAGCCGAATGGCTAGTGTGAAATATGTATGAGATATGTGTGTGGTAAAGCCGAATGGCTAATGTGAAATATATATGAGATATGTATATGTGGTAAAGCCAAATGGCTAGTGTGAAATATGAATGAGATATGTATATGTGGTAAAGCCGAATGGCTAGTGTGAAATATGTATGAGGTATGTATATGTGGTAAAAAAAGCCGAATGGCTAGTGTGAAATATGTAGGAGATGTGTGTATATTGTGGCCGAATGACCAAATGTGAAAGGTGTGTATTATTAGATATTTGATGAGGCAAATGAATTACAAATATGACAGTCGATGTGAATGTTGTAACATGTGATTAAATGTACATGAAACTTGGAAATATATTCCGGGTAAGACCCGATGACTACGTGTGGAGATTATGTCCGGGTAAGACTTGATGACTACGTGTGGAGATTATGTCCGGGTAAGACCCGATGACTACGTGTGGAGATTTTGTCCGGGTAAGACCCGATAACTACGTGTGGGGACTATTCGAGCTAAAGGTTTCGCTGAAGATTCGAGTAAAGTATAAGATTATATGACTTCACAGTAACAATTGGTAATAAATACATTCAATGCGTTAAGCTGGTCAGGTATGTATTTTGAGATTATATTTAAGCTTGATTTGGACTAAATCACAAGGTTGTTATGTGATGCATATGTGAGTAAAGCAATAAGACTGTTCTATGATTATTGTGCGTTTGGTCAATGTGGAAAGTTAGGTGAAAATATGTAATGTACCTATGTTTATAAGAGATCACTATCAAGTGAGAATTTATCTGCCTATTATATATGATGAGATGGGCATATTCGGTAAAGGGATGGTATGCCCGAAGGAAGAGTGAAATAAAAATACGAACAACTATGTTATAATTTGATTGTTATCTGTTGACACTGCTTAAAACTTACTAAGCATTGTAATGCTTACTCTGTTTACTTTGTTTCCTCTGTTTTATAGATCTCATTTGGAAGCTACAGGCTCAGGGATCGTCAGCAACTAGTCACACTATCACTATCCACTGCTTGTTACTATTATGTTTTGAATTATTTTATGGCATGTAATGAATAGACCAGTGGCCGAAGAATATTTTGGTTAATGTATATAAGCCATGCGAAAATGGCATCTTTTGAATGTGTACTTATAGCAGTTAAATTGTATCCTCGACTGTCTTTAGTATTTACCTAAAGGAACGTTCTTTATAAAAAAATATATTCAAAAATTTTACTGTTCGGATATGAGTTTCAAGTCCGGTAATGCCCCTTTACCTATTCCGGCGACGGATACGGGATAGGGGTGTTACATATAGATAGGTAATTCTCTGATTTACTTATGTCCCCTTTCAGCTTTATGCTCTCCCTTTCTAGCGCTTTCCTTTATCCCTACTGTTCTTTTGTCCATTTTCTCTGGTGCTACCAATTTTGCCATTGAATCTTTTTCATTTTAGTGCATCCTTTTCGATTGTTCAATACAATGAGTGGTTCCTCCTCTGCTGGTTATATGTCGGTAAGTGAAGGGTAGGTTATAATGATTTGGGGCAGTCGTTACTTGGTGAAAACTGATTCTTTTTATTTCTTGTGTTTCTATTAGTGACTACGCTTTTTTTTCAGCAGCAAATTGTGTGGGTTGAGACCCTTCCCATACCTCTTCGTAAGCAAATGGAGTGAGGCATTAGGGGTATGTTTCGGTCGCTTGTAAATTGAGTAAAGTTTTTAGTTTGGTTTTATTTCAACCATTAAGGTGATTAATGGGAATCTTTAGGTTACGTATTCTTCTAAAGTGTTTACGAGCCGTAGTCGACACAGGTGTGTAAACATAATTCTGAAATCATAAATCGGTAAAAAGCTGAAAAGTGTGATTAGTCGATACCACACGGGCGTACGGCTACTCGTGTGGTAGCCCGTGTGACTAAACATGGGCTGATGGTTGACGAGGCCGTCATGAGCGATTTCGGGGGCTGATGCCGTATTGGGCCATTTTGGGCCAAGTTGGGCAGTGTGAGCCCCATGAGTATGTGGGCCCTAAACGGGTAAACCACACATACGTGTAGAAATTATTGGGCTAGGCTGTGTAATACACACGACCAAGGCCATTTCTGGGTTACGTAGGCTACACGCAATATAGGCCGTGGGCCCATTTTCACTGTTTGACTGTTGAGGTTGCACGGGTCACTCGAGACGACTGTGGACCTACTATTGGGTCGGTAAGTTTACCTAAACACCTTATATATGGTAAATTACTATTTTTCCCTTATATGGTAAGATGGTTGTTTTGCTCCTTTGTGATGTATATATATATGTACATGTATGACCGTACTTTAGCATGCTATTTAAATTGTAATGGATATATGTATGATTCTAGGATATGACATGACATGATTGTATGATGCACTGCATAGGGATGGGTTTATAATGATTGGAGGAAGTGTACTGAAATGCTTCGAGCCTAAATTACTGGTAGCCCAGCTACATATTACTGTATAGTGCCACTTTCGGTACTTTTTGGAGTGTAGGGATGGGTAGGTTGATTATATCCCCACATGGAGTGTAGGGTTGGATGGAGTTAGGGTGTAGAGGCTGGATGGGTGGGACTTATGTACTGTTTAAACGTTACTGCACCGATTATTGTTACTGTAATGGGCCAAGGCCCAAACACATGACTGTTTCTATATTGAGATGGGCTAAAGCCCAAACTGATATTGTCACTGTTACTAAAAAAGGCTTAGGCCCAGATGTGCTTGTTTTCTGACTGTTTTCTTATAAGGGATTTCACAATGAGTTTTCGTAAACTCACCCTCCTATTTTAACTGTACAGGTAATCCCCAGTCTTAGGCAGATCAATGCTGCGAGGGACTCAAAAATGGCCACATAACTGCACATACTTTCTTATTTGACTGTTAAATTACAAGCAATTTTTTTGGGTATTTTATTGTAAGAAGGCCTCTTTGGATTTTATTTTGAGATTTTTATTTGCTTTGATTTATAACTGCTAGCTGGAGGAAAAGATGCGGGTTTTCAAAAGGATAATTTTTTTTCAAAAATACATGAATACGCAACCTATTTTAAGAGCTTCTGCAAGAAATTACGTTTTGGAAATTAATGACGATTTAATATGATTAACTTCTTGACAAATGACTTATATTTTAAAAATGAACGAGACATCCTAAAATCATCTTTAAGATCACAAAGAGGTTAAATATAGAACGGGTTTTTCAACGATATTCACTTTATGAAAACACCCAATGTGACATCGCCAGATTCGGCAATAACGTCCAGGCCGGGTTTGGGTGTTACAAATTTGTTAACTACTGCATATACATACTTACTAAATTAACCAATCTCTTCAACATTTCTCACTGCTAATTCAAATAATTAATCAACCTTTCTAAGAACATATAAGTTTAAGTAAGGTAAGAATATATTTCTATACTAAAATAGTTTAATCACAATAATCTTGCAAGTTATGTAAGGCTAATGTATTGTTTAATACCGTCACTAATTTAACCTTCAGCTACATTAGAATATTAAACATGCACCAATTAAAGACTTTGTTAGTTAATTACAATTTCAATACACTTAATAATCAATTCATTTTTTATCTTACATTTTACAATGCAAGTATAACATACGTATGACTTTATTTAATTAAACAACTTACTAAGGCTTATAACAACACAAACATGATTTAATAATTTACGAGGACATAATGCAATCAATCTAACATGAATTAAATTTAAGCCATTTTAATTAGAACAAGAAAAACAACACAACAATTATTCATATTCATAATCACAACATAAACAAGAAAATTAAAGAGAAGGAAACTAGGAAGCAAAACCAAGATTTCTCTAAAGCTAGACTAGTGCGCTTCTATTCTTCTGTACTCATTCTATTAAACCAAGGCCTCTATGAACAGTTGAATGCTGCTATTCCAAGGTGGAAGAAGGCTTTTTTTCAAGAGGGAAATCAGCAAGGGAAATGGAGAAACAAGAAAGGGAATGGAAGAGAGACAGTGAGTGAAAAAGATAGAATGTGTGGGAATGAATGGTTTGTTGAATGTGTTAACAAAGGGTGGTATTTATAGGTGGGAGTGGCTACTAAAAATAGCATATAATTAGCAGCCATACACTCTTCCTTGGCCGAGCACAAAAGGAGAAAGTTTGAACTTTGCTCTATTTAGCTTAGGCCAAATATTCAAAGTCACAAAAAGTAGAGGGGTTTGAATGGAATTTAAAGAAAATTTGAGGGCTGTTTTGAAAATAATAAAATTATCTAAATAACCTAATTGGGTTAGCTTATTGGTTGGTTTTGGGTTGCCAGTTCTCTTGTTGGATCAGTCTTCTTTTATTAGCACAATCGGACCTTTTTTTTTAATTCATGTTATAATTAATAATTTTAACCCAACATGAAGTGAATTAAAAATAATTATAACATGTATTATATTCATTATTGGATCGTCTATTGCTGAAAAAATTAATTAGTCTCTTTCTTGCTCCATTTGATGTGAAGAATCACCCCAACAGTTCAAGCTTTCCATAGTGTTTGTCGAGCCAACTTTTATCCTTTGTGTAAAACTGTCAAAAATAAGAAAAATTTGTGTAAATTTATTATAAAAATAATTAAAATTCAATATGTTAATAATTTAAGTGAAAATTAATTATTTTATAATTAAACTATGAATTTCGACAAAATTTACTACAAAACTGCATGAATTAGTGTTCAAAAGATGCTGAAAAAGTCTATATATTTTTGTGTTTCCACACCCCAAACTTAATTCATTGCTCCTTCTGAGTAATACACAAATTGTAAAGAGGGAGTGCTTGAAATTACCATTGAAAAATGTCTGTAGAATATATTTCCCTCACAATTATGAGTTTAGTGTAATTATGCTCAAGAATAAGAAACTTGCAATTATGCAACTCAAGTATACATATTGTTCGAATTATTCTCAATTGTTATCATGCTAGCAAGAATAGACTAATTTTTTTCTTAATAAAGACATGTTAATTCTTAACACTTAATTTTTATTCCTTTATTTAAGACTAAACTACATTCACTAAGTTTAACTTATGTCTTCATATATTGAACTTGGCAATATCTCTCCACTAATGTAGGCATCACAGAAATCTAAATCAAAAGTTCTTTTAAATAGGTTGTAACGTGGCTGGGCTAGGGGTAGGTAAAGGATAGATAATTTGAAGCTAAAAACCCTAGACTCATCTTGTATCAGACTTTTGGAATAAGTACCTTTAACGCACATACTTATTTTGCTTTCACATGCTCTTCTATACATCTATTTCTTTTGGGTACATATGCTCTTTTTTTAGAACACGAGCATTTTACTGTATGTACTGCAATTTTTTTTTCTTTTGAGCATTTAATACTTCTTTTCAACTCCCCCAAACTTATTTTTACAAAATATTCTGGATATACTGAGTCTAGTGTTCAGGACAATTTGGAGATAATTATGAGAGAAGTGATGGCTAAATATTGCAAAGGTTCAAATAAAATTAGGCCATATAGTTTCAAAGTTGAGTTTCAAGGGATAAATATTCATTAAGGTTGGCTTGAAAGGCTCAAACAATCCAAACAAAAGTTTTCCTAAGTCATTTTCAAAATTTCATGCTTCTTAGGATTTCGCCTCAAGAAATTACTAAGTCAATTCTAGAGACTTAAACTTTCATGCATATCTAACTCTCCTAAAGAAAAGAAATTTATGGTATGATTTACAAACTTTAGTAAGAGTAACATTATATCATAGTTCAATTGACATAGCAATTATTGAGATAATAGAACTTTATTTATACTAGAAGTTATAATAATTAACAAAAATTCAAAATTTTAAACAAAATATAACTTAATCACAATTATAAGAATAATGTATCTTTGAAAAAAATATCAATTTTTGGTCCTCCTTACTTAAGATGAACAATGTCCCCATTGTTAAAAACAATAAAGAGAATGAAAATATAGAAGTGAATAGATACTGTACACCAGGTAGGACCCTAGGAAAAGGAGGTGAGTCAAATTTGGCTGCTTAAATACCAAGCTTTTCCTAAGTAAATCCAATCCTAGATATGTATATATCTATGGCCACACTTCTTATTTTGCAATTTGTTCCATTTTATTGATGATTTACACCTCTTATTTTATTTAGTGAGAAATAAAATCCTAAAAGAACCTAATCCTAAAAAATTTAAATATCCTAAGAAAGAAAATAAAGTAAACATCCCCTCCTTTTATTTATTTGTAGATTCCTCAAAAATCATCTCATCTTTTGCTCCATTGTCCTTGTTTTTTGTATGAATCGATTTAGTCCCTCTTTAATATTGGACTCCAGGGTTCAAATATAAAATCTGAAAACTCAGGAACAAAAATAAATGTGTTATGGAATGTTTTCGTAAAACGCTTCTTATTAAGTCATCTCGTATTTTTGAATATCTTCAGTAAGCTTGTTGCTGCCACTACATATGTTGCATTAGGTCCATCAACTTTGATAGCTCATGACAAAGATTTGGGCAAGGCTAATGAGTTCTAAATGTTGAGGTCGCCATGCCAGGTTTGGTCTTCTTTGGGATCCTCGCTTAATTAAAGTCTTTGCTGCATAATAGAATCTCTGGCTACACCGTAGAGATCCCAATCTATGATTGTGTCTTGGCTATAACCTTCGCTAATGGTGTCAAATATTCTTTGTGACAAGTGTGAGTTTTGTGCTTTGACACAGTCCATTTAGATCTCAGAACTGTAAGTTCCTCAAGAATTTCTTTTAATTTTTTGGCCTCAATATTTTCCGTTAAGGAAAAAATTCATTGTCTTCAAAATCAGGTAAATCAAAGAATTCATTAATATTGTTTGAATTGGTACCTTGATTCCTCAGACAGAAATGTACAAGCCCACTTTTGGACCCAAACCCAAGCCCACTAAATACCCAATAGAAGCCCAATTTACCCAAAACATACCCAACCCAAACACACAACAAAAGAAAAAAGCTAAGGAAACCCTAGCCGTCAGCACATGCTATCCACCCCATCCGCCACCGACGCCTGCAAGTGGCCTCTACTCCACCGCCACGGTCACATCAGTCACCCACTTGCTCCACTACTTGCAAATATTAAATACAGAAAAGACAGGAAGTAGAAAAAAAAACATGTAATGGCTATATATAAAGCCGAATCAAAAACCATGAGGCGGGTCGATTTTTTTTTGAAAATGAAAAGCATTTAGATCTTAAAGAATACAAAACAGAGATTTCATCAACATCAAAAAGCAAAAAAATTGAAATCTCAGCAAAATCAAAAGGCAGAAAACAGTTCAAACAAAGAATCGAAATCTAATATTGCAAGGTGATTTTATCATCATCATTGTCTTCTTTCCTTTTCTTCTTTTAATCTATTTATTCACATGCCTATACATATATAAAATAGCAAAAAAAAAAATAGAATAAAAAATTTACCTTTGGCGATCTCCGGCCACCGTGTACGGTGGCCGGCAGGGTGGACGACACGGCGGCAACTGCGTGGCAACGGAGGCCTGCTGTAGAGGAAGAGGGTGAGAGAGAGAGAGAATGAAGCCTTTTTTTTAAAGAACATACAGCAAATGAAAAAAAATCAATTTTTTAGTTATATAACGGTACCAAAACGGTACCGTTTTGGCCCTTCCCCCAAGGCGCAAAACGACGTCGTTCTGGGGTGGAGTGGGTTATCTGCGCTTTCGGCCCCTCCGCTTTCGCATGACTTCCCAATCAAGTACTTTTCAATTTTAATTTTACCCAGGAATTTGTCCTGCTCTTCAACTTGGTCCATGGCCACGTGCTACATATTAAAACAAGGGGAATATTGCAGTTTCGGTGCATCTAAGTTGTGTTCGTGTTGCAATTCGGCCGTTTTCCTTTTAGTTCTTTCGAAATTCACCCCAATATTCGCCTTCGTTTTAATTTTCATCCTTTTTTTTTACTTTTTCCTCATTATTCTATTTTAATCTTAATATTATTTATAGTATTATATTTCATTATTGTTGTATTTTTATTATCATCATTAGCATATTTTATTATTATTTAGACATTTTAGTTTTAATTAATACCTACATATATTTTGTATATATTCATATAGTTGTTTTGTTATTATTCCTAATATATGTTTTATGTATACATATTCAAATATTCTATTATGTCCATTTTGTTATATATCTACTTTTACCTCTATATTATTGATATTTATTATATATCTTTAATATATATACATACACATTTATATATTATTGTTATTATTAGTTTTGATATTATTGTTTTGTTAATACATTTGTGTCATATGTACATACTTTTAATATATATTTATATATTATACTTCATATTATGCCCATGTAAATTAATATTATATCGTGTATATCATTTTATTATAGTTTTATATATTGTAAATATCATATTATGTTTTACCATGCATATACATTTTAATATCTCGTATATATATATTTATATATATATGTATATTATGTATATATTCTTTTTTATACTACGTATAAATTTTATTTCTATTATTACGTATATATCTCAATGCATCTATGTATATATCTGCACATTGTGATATTATTATTATTCATATTATCACTATTATTATCGTCTACGTCATCACCGCCATTTTTTATTTTGCCATGTTTTATTCATTTTTATTTATTTACTCATGTATTCGATCATTTCATTTTTCTCACGTATTTGTTTATATTTACGTATTACTAGCCTTACTTCTATGTCATTTTTTTTAATAATTACTCGTTATTATCACTCTTTATTATACATTATTATTAATTTCATAATCTGCTTTTATGTATTACTATAAATTACATTATGTTTTTACCCAATGCCTTAAAATAATTCTTTCATAAAAAAGATATTTCGTATTTGGTAATTCGAGATAATCGTGGCCTAACTTACTGGGTTTCGTTTTTTCTCGTTTAACCTAAATAACGGACTACTCTTTTAAATCGCTATATAAGTTTTGAAAATGCTCATTCTCGGAGGTACGAAGTGTTGTGCCCTAACTTACCGGGTATGACATTTTGTCACCTCGAAATATGAATTTGTTTTAAAACAAAGGCAATATTCGGTGTTTGAGAATTCGGGAAAACGTACCCCAACTTACTGGGTTTCCATTTTTCTTGTTTACTCTAAATAACCGAATACCCTTCTAACAAATTAAAATACGTAAGTTTTATATAAAAGGCAAGCTCGTTCTCAAAAATCCAAGATGTCGTGTCCTAACTCACTGGATGTGATATTTCATATTTTCAGACGAGAAGGTCTTTAACACTTGAACTGTTTTATAAAAAAGGGATCGTATTTCAAAATTCTTCCAAGTTTTTAAATTTTCGACACTAAGACACTAATTAATCAACTAGGTACCAATTTTGGGCGTATCAAGGGTGCTAATCCTTCCTCGTGCGTAACCGACTCCCGAACCTATTTTCTTGATTTGCGTAGACCAAAATTGTTGTTTAAATAAATCAAGTTATTTATTAAAAACAACCACTGTAACGAGGTGACCCGATCACACCTAGTCAAAAAGGATCGTTGGCGACTCCCGTTTTTTTGTGTTCATTTTCAAAATCCAAGTCGATTCCTATTTTTCAAAAAAATGGTTACGACAGCTTGGCGACTCCACTGGGGAACGAATGAGAGAGTCAAGCCACAAGTTGATTAACTCTTGTCTTTTTATTGAAAATTGAAAATTTGGTTTTGAAATACGATCCTTTCATTACATTTCATCAGCTATTTTTGTGGTACAATACCTGCTACGTTGTTTCGAGTCTTTAAATAGTTTTGCATATTGCATTGCATGGCCGCTGTGGTCACACCCTTTTAAGTGGGAGTGAGAAACTACTCATTCGTGAGGTTTTCACCTCCATGCAGGATAGTGGATCGCTTTCGGGATACATCCGTACCTATGTCTTCGTGAGATTTTCATCTCCATGCAGCCATAGGGAAATGTATTCCCCTGAATTGAACTCGGTCTGTATGAGCCTATAATGGGTGAAGATCGTGGAATCTGCTGGTTCAGGTACCCTTACTCTAGAACTAGACCCCATGTAACGAGCCTTAAGAACCCGCCCTAGGTAGAGCCACTCCGAAACCCTAGTGGTCACCTGAGCAAGTGCTATATTTATTATTCTTTGTTTGCTTTGAACTGCATATAAATTACTGACTTGCTTTGTTTTACTTTGATTGTATTTGCATGGCATATTAAATGTAAAAGGTGTTGATTTGCATTCAGTTCCTAAATAGATAGCTTATCATGGAAAAGGGGTTTTTTGATAAAGTAGAAGACAACGCGGCTGTCCGGATATGGGCTGAGACAACACAATAAGAGAAAGATGACAGTCTTACCGAGGGGTACGTATCAGAATTGTGGAATTTTACTCGGATCAGCGTAACTTAGAATAATCTCTAAGAGATGAAAAAAATTTGGGGTCAGTGGGATGATGAGGTCAAACAGCTATTCTATTGTCATTACGGTGATTTACCTTATCTGCTCGATGTCAAGGTAGATGAACACCTGTTTCGAGCCCTTGCCTAATATTGGAATTCTGCTTACAGTTGCTTCACCTTTGGGAAAGTAGATTTGGTACCTACTATAGAAGAATACACGACCTTGCTCCATTGCCCAAAGATTCAGGTTGACAGAATTTATGCCAGACCTGCTAACGTCCCAGCATTTTCGAAAAAGCTGATGAACATCACAGGGATGAGCGAACAGTAGGTGACAACCCGGATCAAACAGAAAGGAGATTGTAAATGTATTCCTTGGAGGAACCTGAGGGATCTAATCTTAGCGCACCCCGACATGAAGAAAAGGGTAGATGTCTTCGCTTTGAGCATTTATGGACTGGTCATCTTCCCCAAGGCTTTGGGGCATGTAGACGAGGCTGTTGCTGACCTTTTTGACAGGCTTGGTAAAGGAACCACACCTGTACCCGCAATCTTGGCTGAGACTTTCAGATCATTGAACGCTTGTAGAAGAACGGGTGAAGGGAGATTTATTGGTTGTGCACAGCTCTTGCTATCCTGGTTCCACAGCCATTTTTGGAAAGTGGAAAAGGTCTCGTATCGCATCTTCTCTGAAAATTACTCTCCGCTGAAAGAGTTAGTGGCTACACCGAGGCAAGATGATGTGACAGAAGAAAATTGGATGACGGTGCTCCAAAATCTGCAAGAAGAAGATATTGAATAGAGAGCCCTGTGGATGGTTCTTGATGAAATATTATACCGATGCAGAGACTTCGATTGGGTTCCCTTGTTAGGAGTATGGGGGGCCGTTGGGTATGCTCCTCTGCTTGCATTACGACAATACAGATCCAGACAGTTCACACCACCAACATACGGGTTAGCCCAATGCGAGTTCGTGTTCACAGGGAATAATTACAAAAAGAAAGTTCACAAGATATCAAATGCCTGGAACCAGACTCGTAGAATGAAAAAGTTTGCTGCCAATCCCATGACTACTCCTGAGTACGACCGATGGTGGAATCAGAGGATTAACGACAACATCCCTACATCAGATCAAGGGAATCCTCAGTCGATAGAAGAGCACTTGAAAGTAATCCCGTCTGAGCTAGAAATCACCAGGCAAGATTTCGAGAGAAAGAGTCTGGAGCTAGAAAAAAGGATCGAGCAGTTGGAAGAAGAAAAGATGCAGTTAGGGTTAGATGTCGATGTCCAGAAACTAGAAGCTGAAAAACTCAGAAAAGGGAAAAACAAGGCTGAAGAAGACTTAGACAGTTTGAAAACTGACTATAAGAAGCTGCGCAGATCAATGAGAACCGCTGGGTTAGGAAAAACATCCGAACAATGGCGACATGAAGTTAAAGAAGAACAAAGCAAAGCCAACTAGTGGGAGGAAAAATTTCGCGGTGCTCAAGCTCGAGAAGGTGCTCTGAAAAGAAGTTTGGTAGAAAGCCAGAATGAGAAAGAGGGGTTAAAGATCAGGGTATCAGAGTTAGAAAGGTCATTGTATCAGTATCGCTTGCATAACTCTACAATCGGGTTGAAAGCTAGTCAGAACAGAATCGAAGAATTAAAAGAGAATATAGAAGAACTCAAAACAGCGCTGCAAAATCGTGAACTTCAGATAGAACTCCTTGAGGTAAATAACGAGCGATGGAAGGAGCAACTTCATCAATCTCAAGACCAAGTCAGAAGCATGGACTACGTCATGACCGAAGCTTTGACTCAAGTGCGAGAAGTGGCTGATCATTTGCAAACATTAGCAGTACAAGCCGATGTGCTGAGTTTAAAATACGAGTCAGAATCGAACCGAGGAAAAAAGCTAGCTTGGCTTCTTAGGCAG
This sequence comes from Gossypium hirsutum, assembly GCF_007990345.1. Taxonomy (NCBI): domain Eukaryota; kingdom Viridiplantae; phylum Streptophyta; class Magnoliopsida; order Malvales; family Malvaceae; genus Gossypium; species Gossypium hirsutum. Next base: position 72,054,462 of record NC_053435.1, read on the forward strand.
GTCAAGGCCTTAAGCATCAGGGCCAAGCCTTATATGTAATCTATTTTATGTAAAGAAACTTGTTTTCTAGAAAAGTTACTCTAATGGAATCGAATTGGAATCAACTTTTTTTTTTGCATTCATCGCATTCATCGCATTCATGCATCAGCATTGCATCATACGCACTAAAACTCACAAGAAACCCTAAAATTCATGGCAGTTACCCTAGAACATCGTTACGGTACAAGGGGAAAAACAAGGGCAATGGACCAAAGGTTAGAGAGATTGGAACAAATGCAAAAAGAGATGCAGGATCAATTACAAGCACGTATGCAAGAACAGCTTGCCAAAATCCAGCAAGATATGAGGGACCACATGTTGGAATCCCAGAAAAGCATGATGGACCAATTAACCCGTCTATTGGCTGACGGATTAGAAAAAAGGAAAAGCCCTTTGATCAATGCGGAAGAAGATAATGAAGATCCTACCTACCCTCCGAGTTTTGCCCCAGCAGACGTTCAGACAGAACCTGACATGTACCTAAGAAGGCCGCTGGCCACAATTAGGCCCCAACCATTTCAGACCGGTGCTTTGGCACCGATGAATTATCAGGCCAACTCGGGCTTTATTCCGGGGGACAATCTGACCAACCCTGTAGTCCTCAATCTTGATGAAGTAATAGAAGCAGAAAAGACAAGGGTAGAACTCCCGAGAGAGCTTGAAGAAAGGTGTAGATGGTTGGAAGAAAAATTTAAATAAATGGAAAGCACCGACTATCGTGGTGGAATCGACGCTAAGGAATGAAGTTTGGTTCCAGACCTGGTACTCCCTCCCAAGTTCAAAACTCCGGAATTTGAGAAATACAATAGGACTAGCTGTCCCGAAGCTCACATCACTATGTTCTGCAGACGAATGGCAGGCCATGTCAACAATGACCAGCTATTAATTCACTGCTTCTAAGAAAGTCTGGTTGGGGCCACTTCTAGATGGTACAACTAGCTGAGTCGCTCCAGATCAGTTCATGGAAAGATTTAGCACAAGCCTTCATGAAGCAGTACGGTCATGTGGCAGACATAGCCCCTAATAGAATCACTTTACAGAATATGGAGAAAAAGCATAATGAGAGCTTTAGGCAGTACACCCAGCGATGGAGAGAAGTGGCCACACAGGTCCAACCCCCTCTGTTGGAAAAAGAAACCACTATGCTCTTCATCAATACCCTGAAGGCACCTTTTATTAACCACATGCTGGGTATCGCAACCAAGAGTTTTTCGGACATAGTAATGTCTGGAGAAATGATAGAAAATGCCATAAGATGTGGGAAAATAGAGGCTGGGGAAAATGCTAAGAGGACAACGCCGAGAAAGAAAGAGCACGAGGTGAATAATGTGAGCTCATATTCGAAATCGATCACTGTAAGCCAACCAAGGTCGACAACTACTGGACAGCAGGGCCCACCCAGACAAGAGCCCAACACAAAACAAAATAGGGAGAAACTTCAATTTACGCCCATTCCAATGACGTACAAGGAGTTATACCAGAGTTTATTTGATGCACATGTCGTGTCTCCCTTCTATCTAAAGCCAATGCAACCTCCATACCCAAATGGTATGACGCAAATGCCCAATGCGAATACCATGCGGGAGCTACAGGACACTCGATAGAAAACTGCACCACTTTTAAGAAATTGGTTGAAAGACTCATCAACATGGGGATTGTGAAATTTGATGATGCATCCAATACAGAGAACCCATTACCTAACCATGGGGATAAGGGAATAAATGCGATAATCGAGAGTTCGGGGAAAGAAATTAAGCTGAGTATTGCAAAAGTGAATACCCCGTTGGAGGAAGTTTGGAAGAAAATGGTGGAAAGAGGGTTGATAGCACAGAATTCAAGGGTCAGACCTCGAGAAGTGAAGAATTATTGTGAGTTCCACGATCAAGAGGATCATGAGATTCAGAAATGCATCCAATTCAGGGCTTTAGTACAAGGATTGATGGATAATAAGGAGTTGGAATTCTTCGAATATGTTGGGAGCTTGGAAGAAACAGATGTGTGTGCCTCCGAAGAGAGGTCGACGAAGGATGTTTACAAAGTCTACCACCCAGTGGTTATCATATCACGTCTGAGAATGAATGAAGCCGGGGCAAGAGTTGCGCCAAAGGTCGTGATCCAAAAGCCCGTTGCTTTTCCTTATAAAGATAGCAAAAGGGTACCGTGGAACTATAGCTGCAATGTAACATTCCCGGGAGAGGAGACCCTGATTAATGCATCAGAGAAAGTTCAAGATGAAGGTTTTTATACACGTAGTAGAAGGCGTTATACCCCAAATACAAAAGTCGAGCAGGTTAAAGAAAAATCATTAGTAATTGAGCAAAAGAAAGAGAAGCCGGCGGGGCCTGAACCAACTATTAATGAATCAGTGACTGACAAAGAAGCCAAGGAATTCTTAAAATTTCTAAAGCACAGCGAATATAGTGTCGTAGAATAGTTACACAAACAGCCAGTGCGTATATCGGTATTGGCCTTACTTTTAAGCTTCGAAACCCATCGCAGTGCATTGATGAAGGTGCTGAATGAAACTTGTGTTGCTAATGATATCTCTGTAAACAAACTGGACCGCTTAGTCAACAATATAAGTGCCGACAACTTCATATTCTTCAATGACGACGAGGTACCACCAGGGGGCCGAGGATTAACTAAAGCTTTGCACATCACGACTCGCTGTAAAGGGTACACATTACCGGGGGTATTGATCGACAATGGGTCTGCGCTGAATGTTCTACCCCTATCTACGCTGAGTAGGTTTCCAGTTTATAGTTCCTATATGAAGACATGCCAAAGTGTAGTGAGAGCATTTGATGGCATAGAAAGGAAGGTGATGGGGAAAATTGAAGTACCCCTCTTAATCGGGCTGAGTACGTATGAGGTAGATTTTTTGGTCATGGACATTAAGCCTTCGTATAATTGCCTATTGGGGAGACCATGGATACACTCGGCAGGGGCAGTCCCTTCATCGCTGCACCAAAAGTTGAAATTAGTGACTGAAGGTCGGTTAGTAACGATCAATCTGAAGAGGATATCATCGCGAAAATAACCAGTGACGCCCCATATCTTGAGGCAAATGATGAGGCAATCGAGTGCTCTTTTCAATCTTTGGAGTTTGTGAACGTGACGTTCATCACCGAAGGAAATAAAATTCAAATGCCCAGGTTATCTGAGACTACAAGAATGGGACTACGGCTAACTATTGGAAAAGGGGCTCTACCCGGAAGAGGACTCGAGAGATACCTCCAGGGAAGGATTAATGTACCAATGATGAAGGACAAACAAGACCGTTTTGGGTTAGGGTTTAAGCCGGACATGAAACAAAGAAAGAAGGAATTTGAGAAGAAGCAAGAAAGAAGGAGAGTGCGATTGAGCGGGGGAGAAATCGAATGGGGACCAATGATCTTCCCCCATATATCGAAGACTTTTGTGTCTGGAGGGGTCATTCACTTCGAGTCGAAGACGTCGGGAAAGGAAATCTTGGAAGGAATGATAGAGAGTTTGGACATCAACGCCACATATGAAGAAGAAACGGGGGTAGAGAATTTGTCAAGCATTCGCCCCTATGAGCCGGGAAGTGTTCTGAATAATTAGACTGCGGAAGAGATTCCTGTAGTCTTTAAAACTAACTTAGAGTAATGTCCAAAACACACTTATTGCTATAGGCTTAGGAGTAACAAGTGTCCTTTTGTGAAATAGGCTTATGTTTGAAATCATTATTTCAATGAAATGCACCCTTTTGACTTATTCCGTGCAAATATTCTTTTATTCTTTCATTCATGATCATACCACACATATCATTGTTCTTAGATTCTCTTGCTCTTTGCATCTTCCTACACACCTACAACAGGTCTCTAGATATCAATGATGCGAGTGGCGTTGCTAATAATTCAGAATCTCCTTTTGAGCGAGATATGTGTCTAGAGGGATCCCAGGACATTGAGGATGACAGAGACTGTAACTTATCCCCTGATTTGTTAAGGATGGTAGAACACGAGGAGAAACAGATTCTACCCCACAAAGAGACCGTAGAAGTCATAAACTTGGGAGATGAACTAGAAAGGAGAGAAGTAAAGATCAGAGCCTGCATCAGCACAGAGACAAAGCGGGACCTTATTGAGTTACTCCAAGAGTTCAAGGATGTCTTTGCATGGTTATATCAGGATATGCCTAGGCTAAGTACTGACATTGTGGTACACAGGCTCCCCATCAAAGAAGAATGCAAGCCAGTTCAGCAAAAGCTTCGAAGGATGCGGCCCGATGTTCTGTTGAAGAGAAAAGAGGAGGTCAAGATGCAATTTGATGCTGGTTTCTTTCAAGTAGTTAAGTACTTGGAATGGGTAGCCAACATCGTCCCCGTCCCTAAAAAAAATGGAAAGGTACGGATGTGTGTAGACTACAGAGACTTAAACAAGGCCATCCCGAAAGATAATTTCCCGTTGCCTCATATTGACACCCTAGTGAACAACACGGCAGGTTACTCACTCTTCTCCTTCATGGATGGTTTCTCGGGGTACAATCAGATCAAGATGCATCCTGAAGACATGAATAAAACCACATTTGTGACCATGTGGGGAACCTTCTGCTGTAAAGTAATGCCGTTCGGATTGAAAAATGCAGGAGCAACATATCAGAGAGCCATGGTAACCGTATTTCATGATATGATGCATAAAGAAATTGAAGTCTATGTTGACGACATGATCGCCAAATCTCAGACTGAAGAAGAGCATGTGCAAGTCTTGAGGAAATTATTTTTGAGGTTGAGAAAATTCTAGTTGAAACTCAATCCCGCAAAATGTCCCTTTGGAGCCAGGTCAGGTAAACTGCTAGGATTCGTGGTCAGTGGAAAAGGGATTGAGATTGACCTAGATAAAGTCAAAGCCATACAAGAGTTACCTCCACCACGTACTTAGAAGGAAGTTCGAGGATTCCTAGGAAGACTAAATTACATCGCTCGGTTTATTTCACAACTAACCGAGAAATGTGACCCCATATTCTGTCTCCTTAAGAAACACAACCCTGGTGGTTGGGACGAGGAATGCCAGAAGACTTTCGACAAAGTTAAGCAATATTTGTCTAATGCCCTAGTGTTGGCACCTTCTAATCCAGATAAGCCACTGATATTGTATTTGACGGTATTTGAAAATTCTATAGGATGCGTGCTTGGCCAACACGATGAATCGGGAAGGAAAGAAAGAGCAATATATTACCTCAGTAAAAAGTTTACTGAGTGTGGGACAAGATACTCGTTCATTGAAAAGTTGTGCTGTGCCTTGATCTGGACAACCCGAAGACTGAAACAATACATGTTGTACCATACAACTTGGTTGATATCTAAAATGGATCCTCTGAAATACTTGATGGAATCGACTGCCTTGAACAGGAGAATGGCCCGATGGCAAATTCTACTTTCTGAATTCGATATAGTATATGTGAACCAGAAGGCCGTAAAAGGGAGTGCGATAGCAGATTTCCTAGCCAGCAGAGCCCTAGAGGACTACAAGCCTCTGAACTTTGATTTCCCAAATGAAGATCTAATGTGCATAGCAACTACGGAAGAAGACCCTCAAGAAGGTCACCCTTGAAGCTAAACTTTGTCGGAGCATCAAATGCTGTGGGTAACGGAATTGGGGCAGTTCTGGTATCCCCGAACGGAGATCATTATCCATTCACTAGTAAATTGGATTTTGACTGCACGAACAATATGGAAGAATACGAAGCATGCATCATGGTAATACGTGCGGCCATAGAACGTAAAATCAAGGTGTTAGAGGTATATGGAGATTCTGCCCTAGTGATTTATCAACTCAAAGGTGAATGGGAGACAAGAGACCTCAAATTGATCAATTACCGGAGGTTGATACTTGAGTTAATTAAAGAGTTAGATGATATTGTCTTCTACTACCTCCCATGAGAAGAAAATCAGATGGTTGATGCCCTAGCAACTTTAGCTTCTATGATTAAGGTGAACCAACCAGAGGATGTGAAACCAATCCAAATGAGCATTTACGAGACCCCGGCTCATTGTTACAACCTCGAAGAAGAAGAGGAAAATGATGATCACCCTTGGTACCACGATATCCTGCGATATGTGAAGAATCGTGAGTACCCCGACCGAGCTACTGAGAACGACAAGAGAATGTTGAGAAGACTGGCCTGTGACTATGCCTTAGATAGGGAGATTCTGTACAAAAGAAGGAAGGATCAGGTACTATTAAGATGTGTAGACGCCATTGAGGCTAAGAAAATCTTGGAAGAAGTCCATGAGGGCGTCTGCGGGACACATGCTAATGGTTTTACAATGGCCAGGCAAATTATGAGGTTCGGTTATTATTGGTCCACCATGGAAGGAGACTGTATTAACTACGCCAAAAGATGTCATAAGTGCCAAATCTATGGAGACAAGATTAATGTACCTCCCTCACCTCTGCATGTCGTGACTTCGCCATGGCCTTTCTCGATGTGGGGCATGGATCTGATTGGGCCAATTTTGCCAAAAGCTTCAAATGGGCATCATTTCATCTTTGTGGTCATCGATTATTTCACCAAATGGGTGGAGGCCGCTTCATATGCCACTTCACTAAATCAGCAGTTAGCAAGTTCCTGAAAAAGGAAATCATCTGTCGATATGGAATGCCAGAAAGGATCATATCTGACAACGCATTGAATTTGAACAATAACACGATAGCGGATGTCTGCAGTCAGTTCAAGATCAGACACCACAACTCATCACCGTATCGCCTGAAGATGAACGGTACAGTCGAAGCAGCCAATAAGAACATCAAGAAGATTGTAGGAAAGATGACAGAAACTTACAAAGATTGGCATGAGAAGCTACCATTCGCCCTCTATGCTTATCGAACGTCTATCAGAACTTCTTCTAGGGCAACGCCTTTCTCATTAGTCTATGGAATGGAGGCAGTTTTACCTATCGAGGTCGAGATTCCTTCCCTCAGAGTTTTGTCAGAAGCAAAGTTGGATGAAGCAGAATGGATCCAGTCCCGATACGATCAGTTGAATTTGATTGAAGAAAAGAGGCTACGGGCTATTCGCCATGGTCAGATGTACCAAAAGCGAACGATGCGAGCTTAAAACAAAAAGGTTCGTCCCAGAGAGTTCCATGAAGGAGACCTAGTACTGAAAAAGATCCTGCCCATACAAAAAGACTTCAGAGGAAAATGGATGCCGAATTGGGAAGGGCCTTATGTGGTGAAGAAAGCCTTTTCTGGTGGAGCATTGATATTGGCTGAAATGGATGGCAAGACCTTATCCAATCCCGTGAATTCGGATTCGGTCAAGAAATACTTCGCCTAAAAAAAAAAGGAGAGGCCAGGGTGAAAACTTGCGAAGAGCACCTTGAGACCAAAGGGTTTTTGAATTGAAAACCCATAAAGGGCAATTCAAATTTTGATCGAAGGTGGGGCATGCGGTAGTCTTATAATACCTAAATTAACAAGGAGGAGAGATGTTACATCTTGGGGCATCTGCAAGAGTACTCTAGATCCCCTAAACACATATTGGGCAAACAAAAAAAAGGAGTCCTCAAGAAGTCAGTACAGAGAAGCTCACGCTGCGATATCTGGGGCACCTATTCCCTTTTATTCATTTTGTATTCCAGCAATGTTTGTTGACTGTGATTAATATATTCCCTTCAAATGTTGCTTCTGATAAATTTCAGTTTTGTCATTGTTATGATCTTTTTAAAGCATTTTGCATTGATGATTAATGGACTAAAACCATTTTTGCAAAAAAGAGTTCTGCATATTACTCTGAAAGTTTCTAAATAGTACAGGAACCTGAAACAGGACTATTATTTAGAACTAACCAAACTCAAAGATTCGAAGCATCTGAGAAGAAAGAGTATAAATTGGGACCACCTCTTCGGGTTTTCTGTTAAAAATGTGAGCTGAACAAGAAGACAAAATACCTTTTCAGAGAAAGAACCTTGATGAACAAAGAGCAATAGCAACCTAAACATTAACAGGGATTCACGCTCACAACATGCTGCACTTATACATTCATAGATCATTCATAAGTGCACCTAATTAGGAACATTTGATTCATTTTGATCATAACATCCTAATTCTTTGACATAAGCATAAATACATGGAACTGATTCTATAGGTCATGTCCCTAGAATCAGTGAATTCATAAATCTTATCACCTTAAGCAGTAGGGAAACAAATCGAAGATAATGAGCTTTAACCCCCTAAGCAGTAGGGTAACAAGCCAAATTTGCAGACCTTAACCCCCTAAGTAGTAGGGTAATAGGCTGGAAATTACAGATCTTGTCTCCCTGAAGTTGTAGTGGAACAGATCGAATCCAGCGAATCTTGTCTTCCTGAAGTTGCAGTGAAGCAGATTGAAGATTTACAAATCTTACCCCCTAAGCAGTAGGGAAACAGATCGAAGGTAACGAGCTTCAACCCTCTAAGCAGTAGGGTAACAAGTCGAATTTGCAGATCTTATCACCCTAAGCAGTAGGGAAATAGATCAAAGAAGATGGGCCTTAACCCCCTAAGCAGTAGGGTAATAGGCTAAAAATCACAGATCTTGCCTACCTAAAGTTGTAGTGGAGCAGATCAAATACATCGAATTTTGCCTCATCGAATGCAATGAAGGAGATTCAAACCACCAAGCTTTAACCCCCTAAGCAGTAGGGTAACAAGCTGAAGTTTATAGATATTATTTCCCTAAGAAATAGGGTAACAAGCCAAATTTTCAAACTTTAAACCCCTAAGCAGTAGGGTAACAGGTTGAGTTTAGAAATCTAAACCCCTAAGCAGTAGGGAAACAGATCAATGATGACAAGCCTTAACCCCCTAAGCAGTAGGGTAGCAAGTTGAGAATCAAATATCTTCTCCCTGAAATGGCGTTGGAGCAGCTAAAAGCCACAGCAGATCTCCTTGAAGTTTCAGTGGATTAATCGAAGCTACAGCAGATCTCCCTGAAGTTTCAGTGGAACTGATTGAAGTCACGTGTCTTATCTCCATGGAGTTGCAGTGGAGCAGATCAAAACCAACCTTACCTTCTTGAAGTTGCAGTAGAGCAGTGAAGCGAATCGAAGCGATGCAACAAGATTGGAATAAAGCTACCTGGAGAAAAGGAGTGCTAAACAAGTCCAGACACAGTGAGACAAAATTGGTCTTTCTTAAGTCTTTGCTCTGTTCTCGTTACACGACAACAAGCAAAGAGGGGCAGCTGTACAAGCCCAATTTTGGACCCAAACCCAAGCCCACTAAATACCCAATAGAAGCCCAATTTACCCAAAACATACCCAACCCAAACACACAACAAAAAAAAAAGCTAAGGAAACCCTAGCCGTCAGCACATGCTATCCACCCCATCCGCCATCGACGCCTGCAAGTGGCCTCTACTCCACCGCCACGGTCACGTCAGTCACCCACTTGCTCCACTACCTGCAAATATTAAATAGAGAAAAGACAGGAAGTAGAAAAAAAACATGTAATGGCTATATATAAAGCCGAATCAAAAACCATGAGGAGGGTTGATTTTTTTTTTTTGAAAATGAAAAGCATTTAGATCTTAAAGAATACAAAACAGAGATTTGATCAACATCAAAAAGCAAAAAAACCGAAATCTCAGCAAAATCAAAAGGTAGAAAACAGTTCAAACAAAGAATCAAAATCTAATATTGCAAGGTGATTTTATCATCATCATTGTCTTCTTTCCTTTTCTTCTTTTAATCTATTTATTCACATGCCTATACATATATAAAATAGCAAAAAAAATAGAATAAAAAATTTACCTTTGGCGATCTCTAGCCACCGTGTACGGTGGCCGGCACGGTGGACGGCACAGCGGCAACTGCGTGGCAACGGAGGCCTGCTGCAGAGGAAGAGGGTGTGAGAGAGAGAGAATGAAGCCTTTTTTTAAAGAACATGCAGCAAATGAAAAAAAATCAAATTTTTTAGTTATATAACGGTACCAAAACGGTACCGTTTTGGCCCTTCCCCCCAAGGCGCAAAACGGCGTCGTTTTGGGGTGGAGCGGGCCGACCCGACCCGTCCGGCCTTGGATCCGCGTATTGTTGAAGCGAAGGGGTTATTTTCGCTTTCGGCCCCTCCGCTTTCGCATGACTTCCAAATCAAGTACTTTTCAATTTTAATTTTACCCAGGAATTTGTCCTGCTCTTCAACTTGGTCCATGGCCACGTGCTACATATTAAAACAAGGGGAATATTGCAGTTTCGGTGCATCTAAGTTGTGTTTGTGTTGCAATTCGGCCGTTTTCCTTTTAGTTCTTTCGAAATTCACCCCAATATTCGCCTTCGTTTTAATTTTCATCCTTTTTTTTTTACTTTTTTCCTCATTATTCTATTTTAATCTTAATATTATTTATAGTATTATATTTCATTATTGTTGTATTTTTATTATCATCATTAGCATATTTTATTATTATTTAGACATTTTAGTTTTAATTAATACCTACATATATTTTGTATATATTCATATAGTTGTTTTATTATTATTCCTAATATATGTTTTATGTATACATATTCAAATATTCTATTATGTACATTTTGTTATATATCTACTTTTACCTCTATATTATTGATATTTATTATATATCTTTAATATATATACGTACACATTTATATATTATTGTTATTATTAGTTTTGATATTATTGTTTTGTTAATACATTTGTGTCATATGTACATACTTTTAATATATATTTATATATTATACTTCATATTATGCCCATGTAAATTAATATTATATCGTGTATATCATTTTATTATAGTTTTATATATTGTAAATATCATATTATGTTTTACCATGCATATACATTTTAATATCTCATATATATATATGTATATTATGTATATATTCTTTTTTTATACTACGTATAAATTTTATTTCTATTATTACGTATATATCTCAATGCATCTATGTATATATCTGCACATTGTTATATTATTATTATTATTCATATTATCGCTATTATTATCGTCTACGTCATCATCGCCATTTTTTATTTTGCCATGTTTTATTCATTTTTATTTATTTACTCATGTATTCAATCATTTCATTTTTCTCACGTATTTGTTTATATTTACGTATTACTAACCTTACTTCTATGTCATCTTTTCATAATTACTCGTTATTATCACTCATTATTATACGTTATTATTAATTTCATAATCTGCTTTTATGTATTACTATAAATTACATTATGTTTTTACCCAATGCCTTCAAATAATTCTTTCATAAAAATGATATTCCGTATTTGGTAATTCGAGATAATCGTGCCCTAACTTACTGGGTTTCGATTTTTCTCGTTTAACCTAAATAACGGACTACTCTTTTAAATCGCTATATAAGTTTTGAAAATGCTCATTCTCGGAGGTACGAAGTGTTGTGCCCTAACTTACCGGGTATGACATTTTGTCACCTCGAAATATGAATTTGTTTTAAAACAAAGGCAATATTCGGTGTTTGAGAATTCGGGAAAACATACCCCAACTTACTGGGTTTCGATTTTTCTCGTTTACTCTAAATAACCGAATACCCTTCTAACAAATTAAAATACGTAAGTTTTATATAAAAGGCAAGCTCGTTCTCAAAAATCCAAGATGTCGTGTCCTAACTCGCTGGATGTGATATTTCATATTTTGAGACGAGAAGGTCTTTAACACTTGATCTGTTTTACAAAAAAGGGATCGTATTTCAAAATTCTTTCAAGTTTTTAAATTTTTGACACTAAGACACTAATTAATCAACTAAGTACCAATTTTAGGCGTATCGAGGGTGCTAATCCTTCCTTGTGCGTAACCGACTCCCGGACCTATTTTCTTGATTTGCGTAGACCAAAATTGTTGTTTAAATAAATCAAGTTATTTATTAAAAACAACCACTGTAACAAGGTGACCCGATCACACCTAGTCAAAAAGGATCGGTGGCGACTCCCGTTTTTTTGTGTTCATTTTCAAAATCCAAGTCGATTCCTGTTTTTCAGAAAAATGGTTACGACAAGAGATTTTTGTTAATTCACTCGAGGTCAAATTAGCATAAAATTCACGAACTAACTCTTCATCTACACATGGTCTTTTCTTACAAAACACTTTCAAGTTTAAAGCTTCAACAACTTGTCGAATACTCACTATGAAATTTGTATAGTTTCTTTCTTTGTAAACCCTTTTTTCGGGAACATTTGTTTCTTTTTGAAAATGCTGTCGTATCTTGCTTTGGCTTCTTCATAGTGGAATTTGTTTTGTGATTCTTCAACTTGGACAGAGGCACAACTTCTTTTGCGAGGCATGATTAACCTGAACATAAGATGGAAACTAATATTTTCTCAAAAATTTAATAAATTGAAAAATCAAATCATTAAATCAAATTTAAAATTTAAGAGAAAATTTTCTTACCATATTTGTATAAAAATTAAAAATTTAATAAAATAAATAATAGCATGCAGAGTTAAAGATGTTGATTTAGGGTTTGTTAGAGGGTAATTGGTTGGTGTATTTGATGGTTGTGACAAGGTGGTGGCGTGGTGCATGAGTAGGGGTAGGCATGAGTTGTGGAAAATGTGGGCTGTGCGTGTGGGTAGGTGCTCCAGGAAGCAGGTGCAAGCGATGGTGTGCGCAAGGTAGCAAGTGTGAGCAATGCCGGCTGCTGGTGGTGCAGTTGACAATTGCCGATGAAGGTAGATAGGGGTTGCGGCACTAGATGGCTTGGAGGGTGGATAGTGTTGAGGATGATGGTAGAAGAAGTGAATGAGAAGGTGGTATTTAAAGTGTGAGTATGGGAGAATTCAACTTAAACTCTTAGAAGAAATAATATTAAAATACTATAACTCCTAATCTTATTTAAAGATAATAACACTTAATATATGATATAAAGCATATTAATATATTACTTGGTATTATCTTATTTATTAGAAAAAAGGAACTCTTAAATAAAATATTATATAATTCTAATCCTATGCAAAGTTGATAACAATTAATATACATTACATAGAATATAATTATATATTAGTTATTATCATCTTATTTATTAAAAAGGAATGAAAAACATTTATTTTAGTTTTTTTAAATATTTACAAAAAGAACAGTCAATTGGTTTGCAAATAATTCAAATTAAGTCCCTGGATCTAAAGATAATTTGAAAATTAAACTGCAAACTAAAACTCGAATCAAAATTTGCCCTTTTATTTGAAAAATAAAAAATTTATTTTGTCAATTAGGAAATATTTTCTTGGAAGATTATGTTAAAATCAATTCCTAGGAAAGATTAAAGAGGTCACAATCGATCCCGCTTAAGTTCTAATCTTCTAGACATAATTTATTTTAATGTACTAATCCAAAAAATATAGCCTAATTCATTTATTAAAAAGAAGAATAAAATTTTAAGTATTTGATAAAATAAACGAGATTTTATCTCGCTTAGTTTCACACATCCAGTAATGTTTCAAGCGTTGAACGTTAACTCTGAAATTACCTTCCTTACAGTAAAGTTCAACAACCCAGTATGGGAAGACTTGATGAATAGTGAATGGATCAGACCAACATGATCTTAATTTACTTGGAAAGAACCTTAATCTAGAATTGAACAACAAGACTTGCTAACCTACTGCAAATTCCCGAACTTGAATGTACTTTTCATGCCATCTTTTTAGTCTTTCCTTGAATAGTTTGGAATTTTCATATGAGAACATTTAGAACTCTTCTAACTCATTAAGTTGAAGCATCCATTTCTCTTTATCAATATCGAGCCTAAGTTGAACTATTGGAAAGCCTAGTAAGCTTTATGTTCCAACACTAAAGGCAAATGACAGGCTTTCCCAAAGACCAACCGATAGGGAGACATCCCTAATGGTGTCTTGTATGCTGTCCTGTAGGCCCATAAAGCGCCATCTAGTCGTTTGTACCAATCTCGTCGATTTGGACAAGCTACCTTCTCGAGTATACCTTTTATCTCTTTATTCACCAATTTAGCTTGTCCATTCATCTGTGGATGGTAAGCTGTGGCAACACTGTACTTCACTCCATGTCTATTGAGCAACTATTTCAACCATTTGTTCACAAAATGTGACCCCTCATTACTGATGATAGCCTTAGGAGTTCCAAACCTTGTGAACATGTCTTTTTGCAAAAACTTCATCACAACCTTGGGATCGTTCGTCAGATATGCCTCAGCCTCAACCTTCTTAGATATGTAGTCTATTGCTACCAATATATAGTTGTGACCAAAAGAAGGACGGAATGGACCTAGCAAGTCAATACCCCAAACATTGAATAATTCTACCTCAATGATGTTTGTTCAGGGCATCTCATTTTTGTTGGTAATGATTCCAACTCTCTGGCATCGATCACAACTCTTTATGTAAGCATACACATATTTGAATAGTATTGGCCAAAAGAACTTAGATTGCTGTATTTTGGCCACAGTACATGTACCTTTGAAGTGTCCCCACTTGGAGCTGTGTGACAATGATAAAAAATCTTATATACCTCATTTTCTGTCACGCATCTCCTGGTCATTTGATCTACGCACCTTTTGAACAAATATGGCTCTTTCTAGAAATTGTACTTTACATCATGAAGAAACTTTTTCCTTTGTTGATCGTCTTATCAATCGGCATCAAACCACAAGCTAAAACATTAGCAAAATTAGCAAACCAAGGCTACTATGAACATGATTTACCTTAAGTATATGCTCGCCCAAAAATTTCTCTTAGGTAGGTACAAGAGATTAAGTTCCTTCTTGTGGCTCCAATCAAGATAAGTGATCTGCTACTTGGTTTGCTACCCCTTTTCAATCTTGTATTTCCAGATCGAATTCTTAGAGTAAAAGTACCCATCAGATCAATCTTAGCTTGGCATCTTTCTTGGCAAGTAAATATTTAATTGTCGAATGATTCGTATAGAAAGTGACTTTGGTACCAACAAGATAATATTGGAACTTGTCAAAAGTGAAAACAATAGCAAGTAACTCTTTGTAACACCCCTCACCTGTATCCAATGTTCGGACAGGGTTCGAGGCATTAATGGACTTAAACATTCACAACAACACATAACATATTACCAACCAAGCATGGCAAACAAGCATATGCACATCACCAATATCAAACATAACATAAATAGCTAGATTTATAAGTCAGAATCATTAGATCACTAAAGACCAATATATTTGGCCAAATTATAATAACACATGTTATAAAACTAGGTCCCTATACATGCAACTCACTTGATAATTCAAGCATATGTGTTTATACTGTCAAGGTGTTGGCTTGATAGTGTGATGCTGCCTCCGACGATCTCCAACCCTGACCTAACCTGACAACACTAAAAGAAATGGAAAGGAGGGGGTAAGCTTTACGCTTAGTAAGCTCGCATGAAATAATAATAAGTAATTTACTAACATGCTTTCCATAGAAAAACTAACCCAATTGTACATTTACACATGTTCTGGTTAAGCTACTTTCTTGGGTCACAGTCACTAAATCATTTATATCTGGAGTTACAGAACTCTAAATTAAGATCCGTAAATTTTCCCAGAAACTAGACTCATATATATATCCACCATAAAAGTTTAAGAATTTTTGGTCCAGCCAATAAGTACAGTTTATTATTAAAAGTCTCCCTTGTTTTTCTGTTTGGCAGCTTCAACCTTTCTTCACTAAAATTTATTTATCTCATAGTACGAGTCTCAGATAATGTTTCCGTTTGTTTCTATTAAAAGTAGACTCATCAAATATTCTAAGCATATAAATTATAACCTATAATTATTTTTCTACAAAATTTTAACAATTTTTCCAAGTCAGAGTAGGGGATCTCGAATTCATTCTGACACTGTCTCACAAAAATTAGAATATCACATAATATACAACTCTTTTTCTCCCCATGTTTCTTTTACATGAAAATAAACTCATTTAGCTTTAATTCAATATTTATTTGAAATTAATTCAACTTACACGATTTTTGGTGAATTTTCAAAATCACACAACTGCTACTGTCTAACACTATTTTACTACTAAAATTCACTCGTACATAATTTCACTTAATCCATTTTGTCTTATCGAAGTTCACTCAAATATCGAGCATATTGCTCAAAATTTTCTTAAACATATACCTGCACTTATTCATCATATAATCATGTTCACATGTATTTTTACTTAATCGATTTTCCAGTTGAACTCTTCGGAATAATAACTGATACTCAGTTGCCTGCACATAATTTCACACTTGTAGCCAAAGTTATCTGGTATGCATAGTAGCCTGCACTTAGTACTACACACGTGACCTAACCATCTAATACACGTAGTAGCCTGCACTTAGTACTACACACGTGATCGAAGTTATCGGGTACGCATAGTAGCCTGCACTTAATACTACACATGCAACCAATTATCCGGTACATGTAGTAGCCTGCACTTAGTACTACACATGTGACCTCACAATAGATCATTTGTATTGTTTCTATTCCGAAGGCTCAACCGGGAAATTCCTCACTTTCCAACATGTTACAATTTATTCATAGTCCTTTTTCAATTTGCAATTTACAACAAATAATCATTCTATAGACAACCACATTTCATATGACAACAAAATATAATAAAATAAAAAGAATCAATAAATTATTTACGTACAAACTTACCTCGGATCCAGAAATAACAATTTACCATTCTAGTCCATAACCTTGTATTTTCCCGATTTAAGCTCAAATCTCGATTTCCTTGATCTATAATATCACATTTAGCCTACTAATTAGTCACACTATTCATATGGGTCTAAAAATCATATTTTTACAAATTTGCATTTTGACCCCTAAACTTTTGCATATTTTAACTTTTGCCCCAAGGTTCGAAAATTAAACTTCTTCCTATTTTCTTATGTTTTATGACATTCTGATCATTTTTCCCTTCTATGTCAACATCAATTTCTCACTCTAACATGTACTTATGAACATTAGGTATTTTTACAGATTATACCATTTTACTCGTTTTCACGTAAAACCGCTTAGCAAAAGTTGTTTAATACAATTTCAAGCTTCATATACTACCATTAAACATCCAAATACATGCATATCATTCATGGGTAAATTTTTAAACATAAATTCCATCTCAAAATAATGGTAGAAATGAGCAGATCATGTTACCGAGATTTCAAAAATACATAAAATATTAAAAACGGAGCTCAGAATCACTTACTATTAAGCTTGGAAGCTTGGCCAAACCCTAACCATGGCTGCTCTTGGTACATTCTGCTGTAACAAGAAGAAAGGGGCACATTTGGAGTTAAAAATTTTTCTTTTAATTCATTTTACCCTGAAATGACCAAAATGCCCTTTTTACTATTCTTTCAACTTTTACCCAATCAATGCCATTTTTGTCCAACAAGTTATACAATGGTTTAATTATCATTTAAGGACCTCCCATTTAAAATTTTGATACATTTAACATGTAGAACTCAACTTATTCACTTTTTACAATTTAGTCCTTTTTACTAAATTGAGTGCCCAAACGTCGAAATTTTCGAACGAAATTTTCACGAAACCATTTCATGAAATCGTAGACCATAAAAATATAATAAAAATAAAATTTTCCTCATTGGATTTGTGGTCCCAAAACCACTATTCCAACTAAGCCCAAAATCAAGATGTTACATTTCTCCCCCTTTAGGGATTTTCGTCCCCAAAAATCTTACCAGAAAAGTGGTTTTGGTTTTTCAATTGGAATCCTCAATCCTATAATCAATTTCAAAGAACTTTCACTCAGGCTAAACTTTTACTACCTGTCTCTTTAAATTTTATATACAAAAATCATAAGTGGTATTCAATTTACAATACTTTTTCTGAAACTTAATCTCTACTAAAAAGCTCATGTACTCAAAAGTCAGATCCATACCATCATGTTACATATACATTCGCACCCGAATCCTTTCAGATTCGAATAGTAAAACTAGTCAGTTCATCTCAACCTCATACTCTTTATAATTTCAAATTTCACACAGTCCAATTATTTATCAATTCAACCCTCAGCTACTTTTTATTTCAAGCCTCTTCTGGCTTCCAAAGAAATCATCATATGAAACTCAGATCTCAATCCAATTAGTGGAGATTAAAATTCCATGATATCTAAAATTCATAAAGACACAAATGTTCTATGAATCTGGTGAGCAGACATTCGAGTATACTAGCATAATTTACACATCTCATAACGTTTAACAATGCTACATATCACTTTCCTCTTTCAAGGACAGGAATGATCCAGACAAGAAAATCCATATTAACCTTTTCTATTTCCATTCTAATTCCGAAACGGCAAAAATAATTCTGATGATTCTTGCTATACATCTTTAAACTTTCAACATTTCAAGAATTTGTACTCAAAGATAAACAATGATCGTTTCAGCATTTTTTTATACCCAGATTATCTTCACATTATCAATATCAGATCTTCTTATTGTATACGATTCTTCTAGGAAACATACACTTCTTAATTAGACTATTCGTATTTTTACCAGTGAAGAAATAAAATCTTATTCTCAAGTATGCGCATCTCATTAAATTCTAGACATATATTCCATACAGATTGAACAATCAAGTCGACCTTATTCATCCGTAATTGATATTTCAAGAAATTCTCTTCTAGTCAACAGAACGATTCAACATGCATTATTCCAAATTCACTCATCATACCAATCGAATACCTTAACAAATGCATTAACATAAGTAATACTGATACCTCAACTGAATACATTAACTCTGGTTAACTTTCTTGAGAAAGGAAATCCACCATACACAATTTCTCATTGATTCTCAATAGGCAGAATATAACAAAATACCAGAGAAAAACAGAACCATGCAGATCATAACCCAATCAGACTGACAATATATTTGTCTAAAGTTAAGATCAAGGAACATTTTCATAATATAAGGATTCATCAGGGATTAGATAGCCCCAATAATATTTCCAGTATCAGGTAATTTCATACAATATCTCAATAGAGACAGTCACAAACTGTTCACTATAATTACCAAGCTTGAACATTTCATATTTCGAACATTATTCCTTTAACTATTTCTGTCATCCCAAATTCTATAATATTCCCTTTACTAAGAAACCCAATTCATGAGGGAATTTTAATCAATACATTTCTCGACATCATACCAGGATAGATCGTTTTACCAAAATTAACCTTTTTTGCTAACTGCGATGTTACGAAAATTAAACAATCTTTCGATCAATTCGATATCTTTCTAGCTCATGTCTGTACTTATCAACCCATTCTTAATCTCTAATCATGCTTATAACCATTTCATCATTAAACTCTTTGGTTTCTCACCTGGAAACTCATTCAACATAAATCTCAGGAATTTCCCTTATAAAACACCACTTTGGTAAGGCGAGGGGGTCGTAGGGCCTCTGACTCAACTCTCATATACATGTAACACATTTTTTATCATAGCAATCATATTTCAGTCATGTCATTCATTTCGAGTAAATGACATTCATATTGATTTTACACTCACTTTCTAGTTATCTCATTTAAACAAGAGTACTTATACATGTATTTCAATGTTTCCTAGATAATATTACTTATCCATTCATTAAATCAGACAAGTCAAGCACATAATACCATATAAGGGCCAAACAAACATGGATAAGTATATCACAGTCTAAACTTTCATCTTACACATCATCATATACATATCATTACAATCATATATATCAGTCCAAGCAAATTAATACATTTACTCAAGTTATACGAGCTTACCAATCATAATCATCCCAAACAATATACATGAATATTCATCTTATCAATATTTTTGATAAGTTACTCAAACACATGCATTTGTTCAAATAAATCGCTCATATACATCATGGAATTATATATTAATCATAGATAAGCTCATTTCACCATGTACACATTTCATGAATCCTCATTGGTACCTTTCCAAGTTTCAGTTCGTCATGATTATACTTTGCTCGAGTATTTTAGCATCGCATTCAACATGGTCGGTGTAGCTCGGTTGGAGAGTACCTTTGTCTAAACAAAGTGGCTCTCATACGCGTCGGGAGACATCACACTATCACGGATCAGTGGCATGTATAGTTGGACTTTTACACATGCTAGGTTAGTCCGAGAACTGACTAAACCATTGCTTTGATACTACTAAATGTAACACCCCTCACCTGTATCCAACGTTGGGACAGGGTTCGAGGCGTTAACGGACTTAAACATTCACAACAACGCATAACATATTACCAACCATGCATGGCAAACAAGCATATGCACTTCACCAATATCAAACATAACATAAATAGCTAGATTTATAAGTCAGAATCATTAGCTCACTAAAGACCAATATACTTGGCCAAATTATAATAACACATGTTATAAAACTAGGTCCCTATACATGCCACTCACTTGATAATTCTAGCATATGTGTTTATACTGTCAAGGTGTTGGCTTGATAGTGTGATGCTGCCTCCGACGATCTCCAACCCTGACCTAACCTGACAACACTAAAAGAAATGGAAAGGAGGGGGTAAGCTTTACGCTTAGTAAGCTCGCATGAAATAATAATAAGCAATTTAGTAACATGCTTTCCATAGTAAAACTAACCCAATTGTACATTTACACATGTTCTGGTTAAGCTGCTTTCTTGAGTCACAGTCACTAAATCATTTATATCTGGAGTTACGGAACTCCAAATTAAGATCCGTAAATTTTCCCAGAAACTAGACTCATATATATTTCCACCATAAAAGTTTCAGAATTTTTGGTCTAGCCAATAAGTACAGTTTATTATTAAAAGTCTCTATTGTTTTGCTGTTTGGCAGCTTCGACCTTTCTTCACTAAAATTTATTTATCTCATAGTACAAGTCTCGGATAATGTTTCCATTTGTTTCTATTAAAGGTAGACTCATCAAATATTCTAAGCATATAAATTATAACCCATAATTATTTTTCTACAAAATTTTAACAATTTTTCCAAGTCAGAGTAGGGGATCTCGAATTCATTCTGACACTATCTCACAAAAATTATAATATCACATAATATACAGCTCTTTTTCTCCCCCTATTTCTTTTACATGAAAATAGAATCATTTAGCTTTAATTCAATATTTATTTGAAATTTAATTCAACTTACACGATTTTTGGTGAATTTTCAAAGTCACACAACTGCTGCTGTCCAACACTATTTTACTACAAAAATTCACTCTTACATAATTTCACTTAATTCATTTTGTCTTATCGAAGTTCACTCAAATATCGAGCATATTGCTCAAAATTTTCTTAAACTTATACCTGCACTTATTCATCATATAATCATGTTCACATGTATTTTTACTTAATCGATTTTCTAGTTGAACTCTTCGGAATAATAACTGATACTCAGTTGCCTGCACATATTTTCACACTTGTAGCCAAAGTTATCTGGTACGCATAGTAGCCTGCACTTAGTACTACACATGCGACCAATTATCCGGTACACGTAGTAGCCTGCACTTAGTACAACACATGTGACCTCACAATAGATCATTTGTATCGTTTCTATTTCGAAGGCTCAATCGGGAAATTCCTCACTTTCCAACATGTTACAATTTATTCATAGTCCTTTTTCAATTTGCAATTTACAACAAATAATCATTCTATAGACAGCCACATTTCATATGATAACAAAATATAATAAAATAAAAAGAATCGATAAATTATTTATGTACAAACTTACCTCGGATCTAGAAATAGCAATTTACCATTCTAGTCCATAACCTTGTATTTTCCCGATTTAAGCTCAAATCTTGATTTCCTTGATCTATAATATCACATTTAGCCTACTAATTAGTCACACTATTCATATGGGTCTAAAAATCATTTTTTTACAAATTTGCATTTTGACCCCTAAACTTTTGCATATTTTCACTTTTGCCCCAAGGTTCGGAAATTAAAATTCTTCCTATTTTATTATATTTTATGACATGCTGATTTTTTTCCCTTCTATGTCAACATCAATTTCTCACTCTAACATGTACTTATGAACATTAGGTGTTTTTACCGATTATACCGTTTTACTCGTTTTCACGTAAAATCGCTTAGCAAAAGTTGTTTAACGCAATTTCAAGCTTTATATACTACTATTAAACATCAAAATCCATGCATATCATTCATGGGTAAATTTTTAAACATGAATCCTAGCTCAAAATAATGGTAGAAATGAGCAGATCATGTTACCGGGATTTCAAAAATACATAAAACATTAAAAACGGAGCTCAGAATCACTTACTATTAAGCTTGGAAGCTTGGCCAAACCCTAACCATGGCTGCTCTTGGTACATTCTACTATAGCAAGAAGAAAGGGACACATTTGGAGTTTAAAATTTTTCTTTTAATTTATTTTACCACTAAATGACCAAAATGCCATTTTTACTATTCTTTCAAATTTTACCCAATCAAGGCCATTTTTGTCAAACAAGTTATAAAATGGTTTAATTATCATTTAAGGACCTCCCATTTAAAATTTCATAACAATTTGATACCATTAACATGTAGAACTCAACTTTTGCACTTTTTACAATTTAGTCCTTTTTACTAAATTGAGTGCCTAAACGTCGAAATTTTTGAACGAAATTTTCACGAATTCATTTAATGAAATCGTAGACCATAAAAATATAATAAAAATAAAATTTTCCTCATCGGATTTGTGGTCCCGAAACCACTGTTCTAACTAAGCCCAAAATCTGGATGTTACACTCTTTCTCTCTTATTGTATAATTTAGTTAAGCTCCCGTCAGAATCCAACTTGCATGGTAGATGGGATGAAAAACTTTGTTCCTTCGCTGGCCCATCATTGCTCCTATCACGAAGTCACTTGCCTCACATATTAACTCAAATGGTAAATCCCAATCCGATGTGATGATAATGGATGCCAAAACTAATCGATTCTTCAGAAAATTAAATGATTTTAAGCATTCTTCATCAAATTTGAATATCTTGTCCATCTCCAATAATTTGCATAACGGTTTAGCAATTTTGGAAAAGTCATTGATGAATCTTCGATAGAAACTGACATGTTCCAAAAAGCTCCTGACAGCCTTTATAGATGTTAGAGGTGGGAGTTTCTCAATAACAACTACCTTTGTTTTATCTACTTCAATTCCATGTCCCGTTATTTAGTGGCCCAAAAGAATACCTTCTCATACCATGAAATGACACTTTTCCCAATTGAGTACAAAGTTTGTTTCTTTGCACCGCCTTAGTACCTTGGCTAGATTGGCTAAGCAATCATCTTAAGTGTCTCCAAACACTAAAACATTATCGAAAACTTTCAAATACTTCTCAACCATGTCAATAAAAATAGCCATCATACATCTTTAAAATGTAATAGGTGCATTACATAAACCAAATGGCATGCGTCTAAATGCAAATGTATCGTACAGGCATGTAAATGTTATTTTGTGAGTCTATCCAACATCTAGTCCAAGAACGATAAAGGAAAATGATCTTTACTAGTCGCCTTGTTCAACTTTCGGTAATCTATACAAATTCTCCATCCCATAATTGTTCTGGTCAATATTAGCTCATTCTCAATAATCGTAATACTTCCTTTCTTTGCCACACACTAGACCGAACTTACCCATGAACTATCTGAGATGGGATAAATTATACCCACATCTAACCATTTTATGATCTTTTTTTTTACCACGTCCTTCATAATGAGGTTCAGTCTTCATTGTCTATCAATCGTCCCTTTCTCATCATCTTCTAGGATGATCTTATGTATGTACACTAATGGACTAATACCACAAATATTGGCTATAGTCCATCCTTGAATTGTTTAAACACTGAAATAAGTTTATGTTCATGCTCTTCAGTTAACTCTGCTAAAACAATCATAGGCAAAGCCAAAGCGTTACCTAAATAAACATATTTTAAGTGCAAAGGAAGTACCTTAAGTTCTAATTTAGGTGTCTCCTCGATTGATGCTTTTATTTGAACATAATATCTTCTTTCTAATTCAAAAGATTCAAAATGGGATTGTGGATTAAATCCCTTCTGGTTAGCTTCTATCAAAGCTAAGTTTTCCTCCCCCTCTTCATCACTTGGAGGGTCTGGCATCGAAACTTTTTCCAATGTGTCCTTAACAGAGTTGAGTTCCCATTCAATAGCTAAATTCTTTAACTCAGATACTGTAGAACAATTATCAACTATGTCAGCGAATCGCTTAGACTTAAAGACATTAAAAGTGACCTGATCGTTCTGAGATGCATAGTAAGGTGGCCCTTCTGCACATCAATAAGGGTCCTTCCAGTTGCTAAGAAAGGCCTTCCTAGGATTATTGTTACCTCTTTATTTGCTTCAAAGTCTTAAATAATAAAGTTAGCTAGAAAAATAAATTTGTCTACACGTACTAATACTTCCTTAATTTTTCCTTTTGGATGTGCTAAGGATCGATCTGCTCACTGAAATGTAACTATTGTAGGTCTAATTTTCACATATCCCGAACTTTCTAAATATAGACATGGGCATCAAATTGATGGTTGCACCCAAATCACATAATGCCTTACCACAATAAGTTGCTCCAATGTTGGAAGGTATGGTAAAACATCCATGGTCCTTCATCTTTGGAGGTATTTTATTTTGAAGGTATGCACTACATTCCTTCGTCAGGACTACTGTCTCAAATTCTCCAAGTCTTCATTTCTTGGACAGGATATCCTTCATGAATTTAACATAGTTTGGCATCTACTCAAGAGCTTCTACCAACGAAATATTGATATGAAGTTGCTTGAGTATATCTAAGAACTTTTTGAACTGGACTTCCTGCTTCTACTTCTGAAGTCTTTAAGGATAAGGTGGTAGAGGATTCTTAACTTGAACTGGTTGATTTATCTTTTGTGGCAATTCTGCATCTAACGAAGTTTTTAGTTTATCAAAATTGACTAGTTCAGAAGTTACTTTATCAGGTTTTACAAATTCTGATTCCGGTGAAGCTAGGATTTCAACACTTGGTTGAACTTCCACTTTAGCTCGAGCATCAGCTTGCTCTTCCTCAACTTCAACAATGTTGGGCTTTATCGTCTTTCCACTCCTTAGTGTCAATGCTTTATAATGTTCTTTCCTCGAATTTTTTGGGTTCTCTGTATCCCTAAGCAAAGCACCTTGTGGTTGGTTCCTAAGTTCAGTTGCAAGCTGGCCTATTTGGTTTTCCAAGTTTTTCAATGTGGTTGCTTGACTTTGGATTAAGGCGTCATTTTTCACTATGTATGCCTTCAATAGGTTTTCAAAGCAATTGGAAGGTTCAATTTGAGGTTGTTTTTGAACTTGTTGGGTAAATACAGGTGGCTAGTTTAGTCTTGGTTATGCATAAGTGTTACTGGGCCCAGTCCCTTGGTTACTCCAAGAGAAATTAGGGTGGTTTCACCAAGAGGGGTTATAAAAATTAGATTGCAGTCCTTGCCTTCCCCGGTTCTGGTTAACCATGTAATACATGGATTCTTTGTTTGATGGGTATTCTTCAAATGAGTGCCCTTCCCTAAAATAAACATAGGATACATTTTTGAATTGATTTGGTTGTTGAGCTACAAAATAATTAAACCCATTAGTAGTAAAGTTTTTAAGCATTGAGGATATCGAGGATACCTGAGATACAAGTGAAGTGAGAGTGTCCACTTCATGTACTCCACTGACTCATCTTTCTAACACTACTCAATTGGTTGGCCATTGATAATTGTTGTTGGCAATCCTCTAGATTGTAATAGTCCATTTTCAGTGAAATCAGAACAGTGGTTTTAGGAACACAAATTCGAACCAAAAAGAAAATTTTACCGATTATATGCTTAATTATGGAAAGGACCAAATTGCATAGAATACAAAAGTTGAATTCTAATAGCTCGAAGGATCAAAGAGCTATGGATTCAAAATAAGAGGCCCTTATATGGTAATTAGACCGTTAAAAGTTACTAGATATTTTTAATGAATCATCCATGGCAATATTAGAAAATAGTAAGGACTAAATTGGAAACTAACATAATTAAAAGATGATAATAGACAATATCATCTTATTTTCATCATTTTCCCCAAATTAAAACATGGAAACCCTAGGAAAGAGAAAAGTGCTCAAGCAACCTTTCTTGGCTTAATTGGGTAAGTATTCTTGTCTCGTTTTTAGTAATTTTTATATTTTTGAGATCAAGATAACTTAATCTAATTATTTTGTGGATGAATTTGAAAAGAAATCAAAGTACAAAAACTTTTCCATGGATAAATATGCTGAAATTTTGAAATTTATGGTATAAAATGAAAGGTTGTTGATAGATAAAGGTTGTTGATAGCTAAACAAATTTTACAAAGAGAATTTTGATGAAATCATGATTTAGGGACTAAATTGAAAAGTGGTAAAACCCACGAAAAAATTTTGAATTTTGTGAAATACAAGTGTTGTGAATGTTATATGAAAATTTTGGTTAGGCTTGGAATAAGGATTAAATTGCATGAATTTCATTTTCCAAGCATAGGGACGAAATTAGAATTTATGAAAAGTATAGAGGTAAAATGATAATTTTTACCTAGAGTGCAAATTGGATCCAATTGCATATGAATTGTATAAAATTGATGATCAAATTCATTTATATAGATTTAGACAACTCAAATTCGAAACTAGATCGAGGAAAACACAAAGTTTTGGGTTAGTAGATTTTCATACACAAACAAGTGTCAAAGTAAATTCGTGTAACCGAATTGTGTTTATTTATATGCTTGAATTGAATATGCTATGTGATTGTATGAACTATATGAATGTTAAAAATAAATGGAATAATCATATGTTCAATCATATCAGGAAAATATTAAATTCTGTTTGAATAATGAAATTCGATGGGTATATGAGGTTACCCATATTACATGAGGTCCTGCATATGTTGCGGACAAAATATAGCTCAGGCGAGCAATCCTGTTATAGCCTTCTCGAGCATCCTATTACATAGTTCCTACAAGCATCTTGATAGGTAGTGACTTTGCTTGTGTTGCACACTACTGCAAATCTTTTTGAGCATCATGTTACATAATTCGATCGGCTGTGATCCAACATATATTGCAGACACAAACGCAACTCTATGTGAGCGTCTTGATATAGGCTCTTATGAGCTTCTTGACATGGCTGGCTTGATCTCCCTATTACCTTATCCGGTGCTTTCTAATAATAATCTTTGGAGTTACCTGATAAGCTCTATGAGCTCCTTGAGTAAAACTCTTATGAGTTTCTTGTTTAGCCTAGATAAGTGTCCTCTTCTACCGCTCATCTAAGCATCTTGATATGTGACTCGAGAGTGTGCTCTTTGATTATGTGACCTAATTGGTACTCTTGATTATGAGTTGACGGCTTACTATTTTGTACATTTTGTATTTGCTACCTGAGTTGAGTATTCATCGAAATTTCAATGATTCAACGGGTAAATCCCTGAAATGAGAAATTATGAGATTAAATGAATTATATATTGAGTGTTCCTGAAATACTTAAAAGTGTAACACGATGAGCCTACATTGATGTTTAATTGATGTATAAATGAAATATGTGACTAGCTTGCTCACTTGAGTGTATGTGATTAGGCAAATTGCCAATTTGTTGGGAAGCATGTTATTATATACTTATTTTATTAAATACGATTGGTAAGTTTAATTCCTGTTATACGAACTTACTAAGCATTAAATGCTTACTAGGTTTTATTTTCTCTATTTTATAGTGTTCGGAAGCTTGATAAGGTTGGAGAACGGTCAGAGAATCATCACACTATCCTCCAACTTGATTTGAAATAAAAAGTAATCTTATTTTAATATAATGGCATGTATAGGTTAACTTGGCCTATGCTGGCATGTAAATAGTTGTTTGTAACTTAGCCATTGGAATGGCTAAAAATAGATTCTTTTGGTATGTTATTATAAGGTTATATATCATGTTTAGCTTATATGTATGTGATTTGGTTAAATTGAATTAGGGTAAAATATAAATCATTACAAGAAGGTAATTTTTTGACCATATGAATATGTGATACTATTGCATACACGTTAATAATGTTTGCTTGATTTATAAGAAAATGTATGCAAATGTTATTGTAGGTTGAAGATTAAATTTGGGTAAGAAATAAGGCTACAAAATGGCCTTATTTTTTCCACACGGATAGAAACACGGGCGTGTGTCTTGACCGTGTATGACACACGACCTGGCACATGGGCATATGGTTTGGCCGTGTGTCCCCTGCATCTTAAATTTGAGAAATAGAATGCTCATATTTGGGCACACGGGCAGAGACACGGGCGTGTGTCTTAGCCGTGTGTGCTGCACTCCCTAAAACACAGACGTGTGTCTTGGCCGTGTGAAACTGTACCTAATTTGTGAAAATTAAGTTGACCATACGGCCTAGCACACAGGCATGTGGCAGGCTGTGTGGCACAAGTCAGAGAGTTATACGGGTAAGGACACGGGCTGGGACACGGCCGTGTACCTCACATCGAATGCCCACATGGCTTGAGACATGGGCATGTCACTCGGTCGTGTGAGCCACACGGCCTACTCACATGAGCGTGTGATTCTTATATTAAAGAGAAATTTTTAAATTTCACAAAAAATTCTCTGAGATTTTGATTTAGTCCTGACTTTATTCTAATGTTTAAATTTTGTCTCGAGGGTCCATTCAAGAGACAATATGACTAGTTTCAGATATGAAAAGTAAATAACATGAATTATAGGAAATTACTTTGTAAACTCCAGTATCGGCGATGAATACAGGTTAGGGGTGTTACGTTGATGATTTCATAAGCCTCATTATAAGACTTAGAAAAGAGAGCACCATTAACAGAAGGTTCCACTACCATCCTCGTGTGAGCATTGAAACTGTTATATAATGTCTCTAATTGGATGCAATGAGGGATTCCGTGATGAGGGCATCTTCATAATAGTTCTTTAAATCTTTCCCATGCCTCATACAAGGACTCGCCATCCATCTATTGGAAGGTAGTGATCTCGTTCCTTAACTTAGGATCCTTGCTAGGTGGGAAGTACTTGACAAGGAATCATTCTACTAACTCTTGCCATGTGGTAATGGAATTTTATGGCAATGAGTTCAACCAGGTTCAAGCTTTGTCCCTTAGTGAATATGAGAACAACTTTAATCATAGTTCATCTTCAAGTACTCAAGCTAATTTGAAAGAATCACTCACCTCTATAAACAATCTTAAGTGAAGGTGAGGATTTTCGGTAGGCATTCCACTAAATTGGCCTGCTGTCTGAAGCATCTGGAACATGACTAGCTTTAGCTCAAATTGTTGTGCCTCAATTTTAGGTCTCCTAATACCTGAATTAAGCTCATGAAACGTAACGCCTCGAATTTTGGGCCCAGAAGTATTAGGTCTTGAGCATGGGAACAGTTAGGAGGCAGCACATAAATGATTAGTTGTGCAAGAAGTGACACAAGTATGCATTTGCTTCAGTGGTTAAGTGTTCTGGGAAGTGTTGGAGAAGTCCTAAGTTCAAGCCTTGGCTTGTTCAAATTTTGTTTTTACTTGAATAAACTCTATCTCTAGTCAGTACGTTTCTTAAATAAATATGGGTATTTCATGACAGAAAGGGCCCACTGGTCTAGGGGATAAGTGGCGTGTTACCTATGCTAGAGGACTGGGGTTCGAATGCTGGTGAGCGCCGTGGAGTGTTTTATGTTGCTGTTGGCCATGGGAGAGTTCTAGTTTGACCGAAACTTAAGTGTTTGGAGAGTGTGGGGAGTTGTGGCCAAATTTTAGGAGATTCTTATGGAATTTTGGTTGTTAGGGGGATTTGAGGAGTGTTTTGTGGAGGAAAATTTGGATAGAAGTTGTGTGGAATTCAAATATGTGGGTGAAGTATAGTAAATAGATTTTCAAGGAATGGATCAAGGGAAGAGGAGTGCGTGCCGAAATAAGATTCTTGCTTATCAGGTTCGGCCTTGGTTGGTATGCGCATTTTCCTTTTTCGGTTTCTACCTATTTGTTCTTTTTTTGGCTTCTTGTCACTTCTTTGTTGTATGACCGAATATCCTCTCTTCCTTTCTGATACGTGATATTTGCGACAGGTTTTAAAAATTTATAATTAATCATTCTTGAAACTAACTATTATCACGATGAAGGAAAGTGTACCTATCGAACAGTAGTATAGCTTTAGCAAGACCGGATTGTCGAACCCAAAGGAACCAAGAGTACTAGTAAATACTTTCTTTTTATTATCTAGACTAAAAATTAAGGGATTTGTTTATCTAAACTAATTAACTAAACTAAGAGTTCACAGAGAGAAAATTGGAAAAAAGCTTTTGGGAAAACTTGATTAATTAAGACAATACCCAAGGAAAAATCCACCTAGACTTCACTTGTAATTTGACACTGAATCAGACGATTTATTCATTTGACTTAATCCTTAGAAATCCCTAAGTTATATTATTATCTCTCTCGAGACTAATAATGTTTAACCCTAGGTTGATTAATTGAAATCTATTTCTAATTAACGCCCTAGTTGTGACACCCCTAATGTGACCCTAGTCAGAAAGTGGTTTCGGGACCACAAAACCGAGTCATAAAAATAATTAACCGTCAAACTTAATGCTTATTATATGTATATATGCATGTGTGAAAATTGCATGTTTGAATTTTGTTAATTGAAAGTGAATTTTATTAAATAGGACTTACGTGTGACACTTTTGAAATGTGATAGGTTAATCTATAAGGATCTATTAATGCATGTTAGGAAATGCTTGTACTTGCATGTCAAATTACCCAAAATGTTAGGTAGTGGCCGGCCATGCTATGGGTTAAAACATATTATAAACATTTTGTGTTAAAATGTTGTGTGAGAAATAATAAAATACTAGTTAATGGGAGGAGAAACCAAAGTTGTCTCACCCTTGCTCCTCCATTGCCGTGACTTGAGGGAGGAAGAAGAAAGTTGGGTTGCTTTAATTTTTGGCTTAGAAGATGGCTAGAAGGAGGAAAAACTATGGTTTTAGCTAGTTAGGTAGCTGAAATTTGAAGTAACTCGGTAATCCATCGAAGAAGAAGAAGAGGGTTGCAACAAAAAGAAAAATGGAGACAGTTTGCATGTTGAAGAAAACTAAGGATTTAGCTTGTTTAAGAGTTGTATCCTAAGTTGGTAAGCTTTCTAAGCTCCCCTCTATCTTTAACTTTGTTGTAAAGAAAAATGATGATGGAT
The DNA here is from genome assembly GCF_007990345.1 of Gossypium hirsutum. Taxonomy (NCBI): domain Eukaryota; kingdom Viridiplantae; phylum Streptophyta; class Magnoliopsida; order Malvales; family Malvaceae; genus Gossypium; species Gossypium hirsutum. The sequence continues at coordinate 72,085,694 of NC_053435.1, forward strand.
TTTGGTTGGAAGGCATGAATGTGGGTTGTAGAAAAGAAAAGCTATTTGATTAGTTGTAAAAATTACTACTGTCCAATTTTGTGCCTTCGTTATGCTGTCCAAAATTTGAACAAATTAATGGTTCTATTTTCATGCCGATTAGGGGTTGATAAATTGAGTCTAATAGCTAAAATATTATGTTATTCTTACTAAGTTTCAGTTGTTAGTAGTGACGTAACAATTTGACAATTAAATGCATAAATGACTGCTGGAAACTGCAGCTTGAAAACAAATTGTTCCAGCATGTAAATGTTGATTTGAATGTGCTTTAATATGTGGAGGAATTGGTCCGCTGCATGTTTGAAATAAAAGAAAACAATGGTTGTTAAATATTAGTTTTTGTTGCTAATCGAATGGGTTTAATTCATTGTTCAAGGGGCTATAAATTGGTGTTAATTAAGCTATTCGGATGGTCTAATAAAACAGCCTGAATGTTAAATAATGCTTACTGTCCAGATTGAAATTATGCTAGAAGGTTGAACAATTGTTGTTCAAATGGAATTTTGGAGTGTTTAATGGACTCCATGTTGCTAAAATTTACATGAATAGAAATTTCTAAGCTTAAATTGTAAGAATTTGAGTTGCGTGGTTTAAATTATCAAAGATGCATTTGGCAATTGATTATAATTTGTTGAAGGGTGTAAAGTATTGATAGTTCTAAATGGTACATAGTTAAATGAAGATGGAAGCTTGATAAACTTTTATTTAGAATGGAAGTAGGAGAAATGTGTATTCGGCCATGTTGTGATGAGTTGAATTTGAATGGTTGATGCCTTAGTTTATAAATGGTCATTAGATGAGTTTTAAACTTGTTAAAGTTTGGTAATTTGGGGGTGTTAAGTTGGGGAAAACGTGTAATAAAAATGGGTTGATAATGTTTGTTTGTTAATTGATGTTTGCACCTTAAATAGTTGAAATAAAGCTTGCCGATTATGATTAAATGTTTAAATTGTAATGGTCATATATAGGTATATATATATATGCCTTATGTATGTACCATGTACACATAAGGACATTCGGCAATATGATTAAATTCATGTATAAGGAAGCATGATAAATTAAGTGACTCCTTGCTTGTGAATGTGAATTAGATATAAATTAAATAAGCATGAAATCGAGTCATGGCATGTTTTATTAAATATGATACATATTGAAATCTATTGTTTTAGATATAGATTAAATGATATGTGATTGCCAAATGTGATTGTTAAGTGAATAATATTAGTTAAGTACTTAAGCAAATCTATTGTTTTACTTAAGCTTAAGAGCAAAGAGGATCAAAGTCGGATAGGGGAAAAGAGAAAGTAAACGAATAGCCGTGGATATCTAGTCGTCGACCACTTCCGAGGTAAGTTTTAAGTGATTAAACGTTGAGTAAATTCAATCATAATAGGACATAATCAGTTGATTTAATAAGATATGATGTGGCCATGATATGTCTTAAACTCAAATGGTAAGTTCATAAGTGTTTAGACTTGGAAATTTAAGAGCAAATTGTAATAATTTGCTTAGGACAGCAGCAGTAACGTGATTTTAGAAAATCACTATAAATTGTTGGTGTGGAATTATAGGCTGAATAAAATATGTAATCAAAGCTTAATTAGTCTAGTTTCTTATAAAAGAGACCGTGTAAGCAAAGAAATTTCCTATAAAGAGATATTTAAAGTTGTGTGAGACAGTGTCAGAATGACTCCAAAATCCCCTATTCTGTTTTTAGAAAATCATTATAATTTTTACAAAAATGGTTATAAGATAAAATTTATATGCTTAGACTCCTTAATGAGTCTAGTTTCAAATGAAATCAAATATAACATATTTTGAATTCTGTACAATGAGAAATTTGATTCGTAGTGAATACTGGTCAGATTAGTCAAACAGTGAAACAGGGGAAACTTTAAGAAAAATATGGTATTGATTGGCCAAACCTAAAATTCTGAAAATTTTATGGATGGAAGATATATGAGTCTATATTCAGGGAATATTAACGGCAAATGATTTTGAGTTTTGTAGCTCCAATTATAAATAATTTAGTGACTATTGCTCAGGAAAATAGCTTGTAGTGAATACGTGATTTTGTTGTAAACATTGATGAAACTATTTGAGTTGCTTATAAGCTATTGCTGAAATTGATGTACAAGATAAATATATATATGTGTGGTAAAGCTGAATGGCTAGTGTGAAATATGTATGAGATATGTATATGTGGTAAAGCCGAGTGGCTAATATGAAATATGTATGAGATATATATATGTGGTAAAGCCGAATGGCTAATGTGAAATATATATGAGATATGTATATGTGGTAAAGCCGAATGGCTAGTGTGAAATATGTATGAGATATGTATATGTGGTAAAGCCGAATGGCTACTATGAGTATTCACTTAAGATAGTCAAATGGATTAGAGAAATCATGAAATAGGCAAAATATTTAAAGAAAATAGAGTGAAAAAAGTAAACAAACGCAAAAGGGAGAAGCTTGGGTTGCCGGAAACAGTGTTGTAGGCAGCGCACGGGCGTGGAAGGTAGGGCATGTGGAGTTGCAGCGGGTAGGGTTAGGGATTTTTAGGGAGTGGGATGATGAACAATGAGGGGTTTATATAGATTTTGGGGCACACGGCCGTGCCCGTGTGTTTCACGATTTTTAAATTTAGGCGCGTCTAACATTCGTCCCACGCCAGTGTTCCTTGGGCATGTGGGTACACACGGTCGTGTCACATGGCCGTGCCCGTGTGTTTCACGATTTTTAAATTTAGGCGCGTCTAACATTCGCCCCACGCCAGTGTTCCTTGGGCGTGTGGGTGCACACGGCCGTGTCTTGCTTCGTTCGCTTCTCCCACGCCCGTGTTAGTTTGACAGTGTTGACCACGAGGGTTGGGCATGGGTGTGTCGAACGCTTGTGCTAAATTGACAGGTTCGCCCATGATTTCAAGACACAGGCATGTCGCACGCCCGTGTTGGTTTGGCAGTTTCTCCCACGGCCTTATCACAGGCCGTGGTGACTTATCGCATCCCGTGTTGGGGAAAAAATTTTGCCCTATTTTCTCACAGCCGTATCACATGGCCATGTAGATGGGAAAACCATGTGTTCCAAGACTCAGTTAGTAGGTTAGATGTGAAAAACTAGAATTTAAATAAATCATTACTGTTAGTACTGGGGTTGCCTCCCGAGAAGCGTTTATTTATAGTCTAAGCTTGACTTACCTCTCAAGTGTGTGATCATGGTGGCTCGAGGAGTTTACACTCCTCATCCCTGCTATCAACTTTATCAATATAAAGTTTAAGACGAGTATTGTTTACCTTAAAAGTTTCGAATTTTGGGGTTAATTATCTCGACTGTACCATATGGGAAAATACTGAGTATCGTGAGAGGAATTTCTTCATTAGGTTCAGAAGTGGTAATGCGAGGATTTACTACATCTAGTAGTACTTTGTCTCCAACCTTAAGTTGATTTGGTGATGTATTGAGCTTGTCTTGGCTCAGTTTCAGTTTATCGGATGTTCTCAGTTTCTGTATCCACCATTCATCTAGTTCCTCGATTTGTAGCCTTCATTCTTCACAGATAGGTCCTTTGTTGTTGCTTGAACATGGCTCGTGTAGGTTTTTCAAACTTATTTCCTGCAAAGTAGGTTGCAACACATGGTCAGTTTTAGTAGAATGATTTATACAACCACCTTCAATTTTTTATGTGTTACTCGAATTACGAGCTTAAAGGGTGATTGTTTCATCTCCCACACGAAGTGTGAGTTCACCTGTGCCAACATCAATTATTTTTCTAGCGGTTCCTAAAAAGGGCCTCCCTAAAATTAAAGGAACGTTACTATCCTCTTCTATGTCTAAAAAAACGAAATCAACTAGGAATATAAATTTGTCAATTTTAACGGGTACATCTTCAATAATCCCCCTAGGAAATCTGATTATTTTATCGGCTAATTGAATACTCATCCTAGTTTGTTTGGGTTTCCCAAGACCTAGTCGCTTAAACATTTTGTAAGGCATGAAATTGATACTAGCCCCTAAATCAGCCAAAGCATTATTTACATCAAGGCTACCAATTAAACAGGTAATCGTAAAACTCCCTGGATCTTTTAATTTGTTAGCCAGCTTATTCTATAGTATGGCTGAGCAAACCGCATTTCGTTCCACATGCGGTGCCTCATCCAACTTTCGCTTATTTGTTAAAAGCTTCTTTAAGAATTTGACTCTGTTTGGCATCTGCGAAAGAGCTTCAATAAATGGTAAGTTAATACGTAACTTCTTAAATAATTTAAGGAAGTTATCGAATTGTTCTTCTATGCGATCTTTCCTTGTCGCGTTTGGGTATGGCACATGAGGTTTGTATTCTTTACTTACCGATTTCTGGTCATTGTGGTCCACCTCACCCTTACCTTTACTTACCACTGCTTCTTACCTCAGTTCTGGTTTAGGTGCAACTAACCCTTCCTCATCTTGAATGGTAATTGAATTGATTTGCTCCCTTGGGTTAGATTCAGTGTTACTCGGTAGGCTACCTTGTAGTCGTTCAGTTATCAATTTAGCGAGTTGAACTATCTGAGTTTCGAGCCCTTGGATCGATGCTTGTTGATTTTTAAGTGCTGTCTCAGCATTCTGAAAATGAGTTTCTAACACCGAGATGAATTTTGTTAGCATCTCCTCAAGATTCGACTTTTTCTCTTGTTGGTAGGGTGGTTGTTGGAAGCCAGGAAGTGGTGGTGGTCCCTGGTTCCCTTGGCCTCCCCATGAGAAATTTGGGTGGTTCCTCCAACCTGCATTGTAAGTATTACTATAAGGATTATTTTGAGATCGAGGATTATTGCCCGTGTAATTTAACTGCTTATTCTCCATGTTGTGGCCATAGGGTCGGTATTTTGAATTGTTTGATCCACCTCCACTTGCTTCGCACTGCATTACTAGGTAAACCTGTGAAGAACCAAGAAAACTGTCAATTTTTTTATTCAAAAGTTCTACCTGATTGGAGAGCATGATGACTGAATCGACATTAAAAATGCCGGCTGCTTTCGTTGGCTTTGTCCTTATGACTTGCCACTGATAATTATTCAGTGACATCTTTTCTATAAATTCATAAGCATCCTCAGGTGTCTTATTATTGATAGTTCCGCCAGCGGCTACGTCGATCGTCTGTCGGGTCGAAGAATTTAGGCTATTGTGGAACGTTTGAACCTATATCCAGAGTGGTAACCCATTGTGAGGGCACCTTCTCAACAGATCCTTGTATCTCTCCCATGCATCATAGTGTGTTTCTAAATCCATCCGCACAAAAGAGGAGATATCATTACGTAATTTGGCTATTTTAGCTGGTGGAAAATATTTTAATAAAAACTTTTTGGTCATTTGTTCCCAAGTAGTGATTGACCCTCGTGGTAACGAGTTCAACCACTGTTTATCCTTATTCCTCAACGAAAAAGGGAAAAACCGAAGGCGAATGGCATCATCAGAAACACCATTAATTTTAAATGTATCACATAGTTCCAAAAAGTTTGCCAAGTGAGCGTTGGGGTCTTCGTCCTACAAACCATCAAACTAAACAAATTGCTGTATCATTTGAATTATGTTAGGTTTCAGTTCAAAAGAATTTGCAACAACAACAGGCCTAATTATGCTCCATTCAGTTCCTGTTAAAGAAGGTTTAGCATAATCATACATAGTACGTGGAGCAAGATTCTGATTAGTAGTAATCGCAAGAGGTAGCAGATTTTCTTGGTTTTTAGCCATCTCTTCGGTTGTTGTTGAAGTATCATCCTCTTGCTCTTCTTCTGTGTATCTTAGGCTTCGCCTTTTTCTGTTTAGCTTTTGCAAACTATGCGATCGATCTCACCGTCAAAAAGTAGTGGTCCTGACGGGTTTCAGCTGGTCATAAACTAAAAAAAAAATGTTAGATGAAAATAAATGAAGAATTAGAAAAGAAAATAAAAATTTACATTGCAAATAAAGTAGAATGGCTAAAGTAATAAAAATTGAGTATTCCTAATATCCTAGTTCCCCAACAACGGTGCCAAAAACTTGATACATGATATTCGCAACAAGTTTTAAAAATTTATAATTAATCGTTCTTGAAACTAACTATTATCACGATGAAGGCAAGTGTACCTATCGAACAGTAGTATAGCTTTAGCAAGACTTGATTGCCAAACCCAAAGGAACCAAGAGTACTAGTAATTACTTTATTTTTATTATCTAGCTTAAATATTAAGGGATTTGTTTATCTAAAATAATTAACTAAGCTAAGAGTGCACAGAGAGAAAATTGGAAAAAAGCTTTTGGGAAATATCGATTGATTAAGACAATACCCAAGGAAAAATCCATCTAGCCTTCACTTGTTATTTGACTCTGAATCAGACGATTTATTCATTTGACTTGATCCGTAGAAATCCCTAAGTTAAATTATTATCTCTCTCGAGACTAATAACATCTAACCCTAGGTTGATTAATTGAAATCTCTTTCTAATTAACGCCCTAGTGTTGCATTAACTCGATCTATGGATCCCCTTATTAGGTTTCACCTTAATCTGGTAAAATCTTATCACCCTATCTCTAGGCGTGCAATAAACTCTGCTTAATTATGACAAATTTACTCTTAGACAGGGTCTATTCCTCTTTTGAATAAGAGCATTAACTCGAATCACTATCCTAGAATATTAAAATAAGAATTAAGAACAAGTCAAATATTTATCATACAATTCAGATAATAATAATAAGATCCGTCTTAGGTTTCATTCCCCTTAGGTATTCAGGGAGTTTAGTTCATAATTATAGAAGAAAACATCTCAGAAGAATAATGAATATAAAACATAAAGAAAACCCAAAACCCCTGAATGGAAATTGAAGGGAGATCTCCAGTCTTGATGATGAATCCGACTTCTGAGATGGACCAATCGACTTTTCTTGAGTAATTCCTTGCCTCCTAATCTGCGTCTCTCTCCTAAGTGCCTCCTCAGGTGTTTAAATAGGCTTTAGAATGCCTCAGAGCCCTCAAAATTGACCTTTTCTGAATAGGACTATACTTGGGCTTGGCAGGGACACGCCCGTGTGCGATTACTCTAGCCCGTGGTCAAGGCTATTGAATAGGCACGAGTGTGTAGTCTACCATGTAAGTCGTGCTTCGATCCTGCCAGACGGACACGACCGTTTGACTCACCCGTGTGAGGAAGTCCAGGCCGTGTTGATTTCTCATGTGGGTCCATTTTCTCCGTTTTCGGCCGGTTTCTCGCTCTTTTTACTCTCCTATGCTCACCTAAGTATAAAACATGAAATTAAAGGATTAGGAGCATCAAATTCACCAAATCTAAGGAGAAACCATCCATAAATATGCTAAGCATGGGACAAAAATATGTATAAATTATGGTTTATCACTTTCTCTGCCCTTTCCCTTCCCAATCGTTTCATTTACCATTTCTTCTCCTTGTGTTCACTACTGATTACCCTTCTCTTCTCCTTTCTCTCGACACTTTCCTCTTAACGTTCCTTCATCTTAATACTTTAACCATTTACTGCATCTCTCTCAACTCTCTTCTTATTATCCTTCCATCTTGATACTTGGGCCAATTCAGGTATCTCTCCCTCTTTTCATCTTGTTTTCGATTGTTGCGATTGCTCTTGACTAGTCGGTGGGTGCATGTTTCTTCTTTGTTCTCTTTTTCTCTATGTTGTAATATTCATGCTAACATTCTTCTTGCTGCTGTTCATGGCTAGGGTTGTGTTGGCACTAGTCTTTGTCTTGGTAGTAGTGTTTGTGTTCAACTGGCATTGGGGTAAAAGCCGATTACTCCTTTCCTAGTGTGGCGCATTCGGTAAGTGTTATGTGGTTTGTACAATGTGTTAGTTATGATCATTAATGGTTCGGGTTTTTAAGACTTGGTTGTATGGCAGGATACCTCAAAAAGGGATTTGCAATCAGCCTTTTGTAATGGATTAAGTGGGTGATCCTCAGTCGATCGATATGGGCAAGTGTTAAGAAACCATGTTAATGAATGTTATAGAAGGGATGGTTGAATCTTGTTGTCTAGGGAACTAATGGTGTATTGTGTTTAAATCTAGGTTTGAAGTGCTTGTGGTCCTTTCACACATTTTCGTAGACAAGGTGTGCAAAACACTGCCTCTACTCATAAATCAGCAAAAGCCAGCAATTGTGACTATTATCGCTACACGGGCGTAAACTTACTCGTGAGGTAAATCGAATGCATAAACGTGGGCGTTTGATTGTAGAGGCCACCATGAGCGATTTCATGAGCTTAGGCTGTTTTGGGCCACGTTGGGCCAAAATGGGCCATGTAGGCCCCACGGGCTCATGAGCCCTATAGACACTCAATTTTTCCTGGGCCCAGAAATAAGTTTAAAAAAAACAAAGTCTAAGTCCAGTACAAAATTACAAACATATAATTTGGCCCAATCGAAATGGCCATTACTTGAAAAGATTGAAGGTCCATCTATGAGCTTGACTCACATAGAAATATAATCTTTAAGGATATGCAATCTTAGATATGATATGCAATCTTAGATATGATACAATCTTAGATATGATATGCAGTCTTAGATATGATATGCAATCTTGAAGATATGATCTTGTAATCTTGGATATTTAATTTGTAGAAATCCTTTAATCTTAACCGTTGATGTAATTGATCTATACCGTTGGATTTAGGGAGGCTCAACTATAAATAGAGGCCTCTCCCTTCATTCTAAATCACTTGAGTTTTGGGAAGCAATAAGAATTCTTGATAGCATTCACTCAAATTTCTCTCCCTCTTGCGTTCTTACTCTCTGTGGTTTGTTCTTATTTTATTCTTCGTCTATCTTAGTTTTTCAACCTTTTTTTATTTTAATTTCTTCATTTTTCAAATATGTATATTTATTCTTATCTTTTATACATTTGATTATGTATTTTATATATTATAATATTTAACCTTTTTATATAGTTTATTTTCAAATATATATTTTCTATGCATATATATATTATATTATCATTTCATGTATTTTGAACTATTGCATTATATTTTTATAATTTGTAAATGTTCTATTTATTTATTTTTTTGTGTATGTCATTTATCTTATTTGTGCATAGTTTCATTTTCTTTTAATATGCTATGTTTAATTATTTCTTTTATGTGCTATTTTATGATATATATTGTTGTATAATTTTTGCATGTATTATGTTTTTCTTTTAGTTTACTCATGTTTTTATTTGTTTATTATCTTATATTTACCCTAGTATGATTTTTTTCATTAAACGTATGTTCATGTTATTTAGTTTTGTCATAATGATATTATTTATGTTTGTATGGAAATGTTAGAATATTTTGTACATCTATGCTTCATGATGCATTAATATGTCATCCTAAAATGTCATTTAAAAATAATATTCCAAGGTTTTTTTAAAAAAATTAAAAGGCAATGCTTGATGTTTGGAAACTTCGAGAAAGGTAGTGCCCTAACTTACTGGGTTGCGACTTTTCTCGTTGAATTCGAATAGTCAAGCACCCTTCTAAGTGATTTTGAGTTTTCAAAACTTAAACAATTATTTCGAGATTTCAAAACATAGTGTCCTAACTTACTGGATATGGCGTTTTGTTGCTTCGGGATAGAAATTTTCGAAAGACGAGCTTAGTTTCGAAGGTTTTAAAATGTTGCGTCCTAACTTACTGGATGTGATGTTTTGACTCGTTTGAAATAAGTGAGCCTTAATTTTCAAAATTGAGACATTCTAATTAAAAGAGGTTTGCATCTTAAAACTTTCAAATTTCCGACATTAAAGACACTTGATAATCAATTAGGTACCAAGTTTTGGGCGTTACGAGGGTGCTAACCCTTCATCGTACGTAACCGACTTCCGAATCCATTTTCTCGACTTTCGTAGACCAAAATTAATGTTTTAAAACAAAACACTTTATAAGGTGATCCAATCACACCTAAAAAGATTGGTGGCGACTCCCATTTTCGTTTTTCTAAAAGTCGATTCCCATTTTCCAAAACTCGATTTAAAAATGGTTTCGATAGCTTGGCGACTCCGCTGGGGACTAATAAGAGAGTCAAGCCGTGTAATTGATTACCTTTTGCTTAATGTCGGAAATTAAAAATTTTAAAATTTAATCCTCTTTGCATTACATTTGTTTGTATTATTACATGTGTTGCTATATTCTGATACGCATTGCATTTGCATAACCGTTGTGGTCACACCCTTAAGTGGGAGTGAGAAACTACGCCTTCGTGAGGTTTTCGCCTCCGTGCAGGATAGTGGATCACTTTCGGGATACATCCGTACCTATGGTTTCGTGAGATTTTCATCTCCGTGTAGCCATAAGGAAATGTATTCCCCTGAATTGAACTCGATTCAAATGAGCCTATAATGGGTGAGGATCGAGGAATCTGCTGGTTCAGGTACCTCAAACTTTAGAAACAAACCACATATAGAAAAACAGTAAGAGCTCAATATAGATAGAATTATACTTAGGTTATCTTTGTGTTTATTAATATCATATGATACTGACTATTTTCTTTCTTTTGTGCATGTCATTTTGCATTTTAAAGGTATCGATTCACGGTCAGTTTTTAAGTTAGAAAGTTTTATTATGGAGAACAGACTTCTTGATAGAATGGAGGGAAACGTTAACGTCCATAAATGGTCAAAGGAAACGCTGAAGGATACATATCAGAATTATGGGGTTACACTCGCATCAGCGTGGCGCAAAATAATATACAGGAGTTAAAGGAAATATGGGATCAATGGAGTAATGAAGCCAAGCCGTTGTTCTACAATAACTAAGGGGACTTGCAGTATTTGCTTGAAAGGAGGATAGATGAGCAATTCAAAGTGAGTGTAGGAGTATCGATGGACACTTCTACCATTATAGCATTTCTCTTTCATATGAAGACGGTTGCCATGTGGATGGTAAGGGTATTGGAAGGAAAGTGATTGATAGAGTGCATAAGACCTACAGAAATGAGTTGGATGGAAAGAATTTTGCCTATGATGCTAAAAAGCTCGCTTACTATAGGACCACTACCGAACAACAAGATTGAGTTTACTGTTGTACTTATCAGAAACAATGGAAATGCAAGCCCCGATGGCCTAGATAGCTCAAGTAAGCGTGAAAGAAAGCGATTAAAAAAGACCGTATCATACAAAGACCTTTAGAGATTAGCTATGCTGCGAAGGTACCGAGGCAGGATGCTCTGCGTGGGTAGAAATCTGAAAGCTCTCAAGAAACATTGAGGATGTAGGATATTATTTTAAGGTAGCACACTGCAGAACAGGATACCTACTTGTTCGCTAATCTATCTCAAAATAATCAGAACAACCTCACAGGTATTGGAGGAGGCGCCCTTAGCTACATGGATTACCCCACAGGTGAGGTCGTAGCTCAAACTCAAGAGGCAGCTGATTATTTATAGACATTGGCGACACAGGCTGGCATATTGAGCACCAATATGAGCTACAATCTGATCGTGGCCAAGAGTTTGTTTTGTTGTTAAAACTTTAGGCATTAGGGCGAAAGCGTATTTGTAATCCATTTATATTTAAAGATATTCTTTTTTTTAATAAAGTTTTCTAAATGAGATTGAATCGAGATCGATACCTTTTGCATTCATTTGCATCTTATAGCATTTCATTGCATCATTTGCATTCAAAATTATAGAAAGACCCTAATTAGTTAAAGTTATTAAAAAGAGAAAAAAAAAAGAGAGAGAAAGAAGAGGGTCACGGCTGAGTGAAAAAGAAGTTGAATGGGATTTAACGACATTCCCTTACATATCCCCGGCTTTTGTGTTAGGAGGGATAGCTTACCTAGAGAAGGGGGTGTTTGGAAATGAAAATCATCCCATCAATGTCATACATGAGGAAGGGACTGAACAAAGAAACCTTGAGGGCATTCGCCCTTACGAACCGGGAAGTTCTTTAAACAATTGGACTGTAGAAGAACTTCCTGTAATCTTTAGGAATTTTACGGAGTAATATTCAAAACACTCTCGTTGCTCTAAAGCCTAGGTGTAATGAGATTTCTTTTAAGAAGTGGGCTCATGTTCATACATTTTTATTTTCAATAAAACACACTTTTATTATTTATCGAGTAAATATTCTTTCATTCTGATTCTTTTGACCTTTGACATTCTTTATAATCATTCTTGAATTCATTTATTCCTTGTATATTCTTTTGTGTGCCTATCATAGATCCCTAGATATCAATGGCACGGGTAACGATACTACAGATTCAAAGTTCCTTTTGAGTGCGATATGTGTTTAGAGGAATCTCAGTACTTTGAAGGTGACAGAAATTATGACTTGTTTCTGAATTTGTTGAAAATGGTTTTTACCCCATGAAGTGGTGGTAGGAAATATAGCCTTAGAGGAAGGAAAGCTTGCAAAATTGGAATTAGCTGAGGAGACAAAACAAGACCTTGTTGAGACTATTATGTGAATTCAAAAATGTGGTCCAAAGACGCATGCAGGAGGATTTACAATTGCCAGGATAAACATGAGGTTTTGGGGTATTGTTAGTCCACCATGGAAAGGGATGGCATCAGTTGTACAATGAATGCCAAATTTAAAGGAGTTAAGACTTATGGGGCATGTATGTTATGGGCCCGAGCTCGTCAAAAGTTTCAAGCTGACAATGACTTATATTTATGGACGTCAACTACTCCATTAAGAGGGGGAGATAGCTTCATATGCCAATATTACAAAGTCAAAAGTCATCCATTTCAAAAAAAAAAGATTGTATAACTGCACAATGCCAAAAGTTTGCAGTCTTTTCAAAGATAATGCGCCATACCACAGTATGCAGTACAACAAAGGTTGCCAAAAGAAAAGAAAAAGAAGAAAAAAACAAATTACAGCAGATGACCGAGACTGGTAAAAATTGGCATAAGAAACTACTGCCTACTCTCTATGCTTACGCTGGGGCAAACACCTTCAATTCCAGTTGTTTCAAAGGTTCCAACCATCATCCTTGGAATGGGTGCATTGTTTGGCTTTCCTGAGCAATCTGATGTGCCATCAATGGTTAGCTCTAGGCGGTGGCCATTGATTTCCAGCTATGGGGCATCAGGCCATACACAGTCTCTGAAGCTTAAAATGATAGATTCTTTCATCAAAACCAGTTTTTGACAAAGTGGATGACGGTATCATGAAGGAAGCTCTCTTAGACTTCTATACAAGTTCGGGGAAGAGGAAACCTAATCAAATCATTATTTTCAGGGATGGGGTTAGCGAGTTTCAATTCAATCAAGTTTTGATCAAGTTGTCAGGCTTGCAAGTTCCTTAACGAGAAGTGGAACCCTAAAGATTGCGGTTATTGTTGTACGAAAAAACCATCATACCAAGTTTTTTCAGTAGGGATCTCCTGACAATGTGCTACATGGTATTGTCATTGACAACAAAGTATGCCATCCAAAGAACAATGATTTTTAGCTTGGTACCGATGCTGGAATGATTGGAATCACGAGGCAGACCCACTATCATGTTCTCTTAGACCAGGCTGGGTTTTCAGCTGATGATCTGCAAGAGTTTGTTCATTCTCTATCCTATATGTATCACCACAGCCATATTTGTTGTGGCTCCTATTTGCTACGCTCATTTGGCAGCTTCACAATTGGGGGCAATTTATGAAGATTAGGGATGCTTCAGAAACATCATCGAGTCATGGTGGGATGTATGCTCCGAGAGTAATCTCAGTACCTCAACTTTCCAGGTTAAAGGATAAAGTCAGCAACTTCATTCTTGTCTGCTGAGAATCATTGAACCATCTTTTTGTAGGGTTTGACAAACAACAGCCAGGACTACTGCAGGGGCAATCTCTTTCTCATGGGTTTATGAATCAAGATTTTTCCTCCAAGCTTTGATGGAGTCAAGAATTGAATACCTCTAGTAAACTTAACTTGAAAGTTTTCATCCTAAGCAAATGTACGAAGAATGGATGACACAGACTTATGACAAAGAAGGTTCATCCAAAAGAATTTCATAAAGGAAACCTTGTGCTGAAAGGGATCCTTCCCATGCAAAAGGATGCCGAATTGGGAAGGGCCATATGTTGCGAAGAGGGCTTTCTCTAGAGGTGCACTAATTTTGACAAGAAATGGATAGGAAGAATTTATCTGATCCAGTGAATTCGGACTTGGTCAAGGAGTACTTTGTCTAAAGAAGAAGGGAAGCCAAGGTGAAAACTCGCAAAGGGCACTTTGGGACTTCTATTTCAAAAAAAAAAGGAAAAAAAGGAAAGAAAAGGAAAAAGAAAAAAGAAAAAAGAAAAAAAAATGGAGAGGCCAAGGTGAAAACCCGCAAAGGGCGCCTTGAGACCAAAAGGGTTTTGAGTTGAAAATCCGAAAGGGCAGCTCAAATTTGGAAAGTCATGCAGTGACCTTGCTATACTGGATTCGACGAGAAGTGAAGTATGTTACATATCGAGGCATCAACAAATTATTTTGGATCTTTTAAACACATGTTGAACTCAAGAAAGTCTTCATAGAGCTGGTGTATAGACGCTCAAGCGGCGATATCTGGGGCATCTGATTTCTGTCCTATTTACTATCTTTGGATTCTTTTTCTTCGTAAAGATATGTTCTCAGGTTAATCTTTTTGCATTCCTTCCAATAATTTTTCCAAATCTAATTATCCTCAGGATCAATTTATTTGTCTCTCATTATTCATTATTCATAAAGCATGTTGCATTGAAATAATGATAGATGAACTAAAATATCTTCACAAATGAAGTTTTGCATATTACTCTAGAAATTTCTAGATAATACAAGAAACTGAAGCAAGACAATTGTTTAAGGAATTCCCATATGTATTGGTTGGATATACTCGAGAGATTTTCTTCTTCAGTCCAAAAGATGGTTGGACGTTTTAAGCAATATTGATATTAAGAAATGGTCACTTTATAAACATCTTCAGTGGGTCATAACATTCGAGGAATGGTACTGTAGACCAAATTGATGGAGAAGATTCGAGGCATACGAGCAGAGTATGATTGATATGTCGAGAAGAACGAGGTTCAAAGCTCGATAGATGAATAAGTGATGACGTCCAAAATATGAGTTATTTTCATAAACATTTTGCATCATAATATGTCTAATTAGGAGCATTTGACTCATTTCGATCATGGCATCTTAATTATTTGGCATAAGCATAAATTCCAGGAAATCAATTCTACAGGTGGATTCCCCAATGGACAATGTAGCAAGGTTGATTGAAAATTACAAAATTCAACGCCTTAATCCCCTAAGTAGTAGGGTAACAGGTTAAATTTGCAGATCTTATCTCCCTAAGCAGTAGTGGAGTAGATCAAAGTCTCGCCTTAATCCCCTAAGTAGTAGGGTAACAGGTTAAATTTGCAGATCTTATCTCCCTAAGCAGTAGTGGAGCAGATCGAAGACTCGCCTTAATCCCCTAAGCGGTAGGGTAACAGGTTAAATTTGCAGATCTTATCTCCCTAAGCAGTAGTGGAGCAGATCGAAGACTCGCCTTAATCCCCTAAGCAGTAGGGTAATAGGTTCGCAGATCTTATCTGTCTAAACAGTAGCGGAGCAGATCGACGACGACTCACCTTAATCCCCTAAGCAGTAGGGTAACAGGTTAAATTTACAGATCTTATCTCCCTAAGCAGTAGTGGAGCAGATCGAAGACCTGCCTTAATCCCCTAAGCAGTAGGGTAACAGGTTAAATTTGCAGATCTTATCCCTAAGCAGTAGCGGAGCAGATCGAAGACGATGCACCTTAACCCCCTAAGCAGTAGGGTCCAAAATGATTTGATATCTCTGTAATGACAGGGAACAAGTCGAAGATAGCAGATCGGGCGTCTCTATATTTGACGGAGAGCAAATCGAAGACATAGCAGATTTGGCTTTCGGATGTTCTCACACCAAAGCAGATCCAAGATAACAGATTTGGCATCTCCATTTCGACGGAGAGCAGATACATAGCAGTTCTAACCTTCATATGATTTTACTGAAGCAGATCCAAGATGATTTGGCATCTTTGTGTTCATAAAGAGCAAATCGAAGATATAGCAGATTTGGCTTTTACGTGTTTAAGCTAAAGCAGATCTAAGATGATTTGGCATCTTTGCATTGTCAGAAAACAGATCGAAGATAACAGATTTGGCGTCTCTATATTAGACTAGGAGCAGATCAAAGATAGCAGATATCACCTTCCAGAGTTGCAGTGAAGCAGATTGAAGCCGTCAAGAGGCCATTTAAAGAAGATCAAGGATCAAGAACTCAAGACTCGGCGAGCCCGGGGAAAATTGGTCCTTTTATAGTATTTGCTCTATTCCTGTTACACAACAATGAGCAAAGAGGGGCAGCTGTAGACACTCAATTTTTCCCGGGCCCATAAATAAGTTCAAAAAAAAAAACAAAGTCCAAGTCTAGTACAAAATTACAAACATATAATTTGGCCCAATCGAAATGGCCCATTACTTGAAAAGATTAAAGGTCCATCTATGAGCTTGACTCATATGCAAATATAATATTTAAGGATATGCAATCTTAGATATGATATGCAATCTTAGTTATGATACAATCTTAGATATGATATGCAATCTTGAAGATATGATCTTGTAATCTTGGAGATTTAATTTGTAGATATCCTTTAATCTTAACCGTTGATGTAATTGATCTGTACCGTTGGATTTAGGGAGGCTCAACTATAAATAGAGGCCTCTCCCTTCATTCTAAATCGCTTGAGTTTTGGGAAGCAATAAGAATTCTTGACAGCATTCACTCAAATTTCTCTCCCTCTTGCGTTCTTACTCTTTGTAGTTTGTTCTTATTTTATTCTTCGTCTATCTTAGTTTTTCAACCTTTTTTTATTTTAATTTCTTCATTTTTCAAATATGTATATTTATTCCTATCTTTTATACATTTGATTATGTATTTTATATATTATAATATTTAACCTTTTTATATAGTTTATTTTCAAATATATATTTTCTATGCATATATATATTATATTATCATTTCATGTATTTTGAACTATTGCATTATATTTTTATAATTTGTAAATGTTCTATTTATTCATTTTTTTGTGTATGTCATTTATCTTATTTGTGCATAGTTTCATTTTTTTTATATGCCATGTTTAATTATTTCTTTTATGTGCTATTTTATGATATATATTGCTGTATAATTTTGCATGTATTATGTTTTTCTTTTAGTTTACTCATGTTTTTATTTGTTTATTATCTTATATTTACCCTAGTATGATTTTTTTCATTAAACGTATGTTCATGTTACTTTGTTTTGTCATAATGATATTATTTATGCTTGTATGCAAATGTTCGAATATTTTGTACATCTATGCTTCATGATGCATTAATATGTCATCCTAAAACGTCATTTAAAAATAATATTCCAATGTTTTTTTAAAAAAAATTAAAAGGCAATGCTTGATGTTTGAAAACTTCGAGAAAGATAGTGCCCTAACTTACTAGGTTGCAACTTTACTCGTTGAATTTGAATAGTTAAGCACCCTTCTAAGTGATTTTGAGTTTTCAAAACTTAAACAATTATTTCGAGATTTCAAAACATAGTCTCCTAACTTACTGATATGGCGTTTTGTTGTTTCGAGATAGAAATTTTCGAAAGACGAGCGTACTTTCGAAGGTTTTAAAATGTTGCATCCTAACTTACTGGATGTGATGTTTTGACTAGTTTGAAATAAGTGTGCCTTAATTTTCAAAATTGAGACTTCTAATTAAAAGAGGTTTGCATCTTAAAACTTTCATATTTCCGACATTAAAGACACTTGATAATCAATTAGGTATCAATTTTTGGGCGTTACGAGGGTGCTAACCCTTCCTCGTACGTAACCGACTCCCGAATCTGTTTTCTCGGCTTTCGTAGACCAAAATTAATCTTTTAAAACAAAACATTTTATAAGGTGATCCAATCACACCTAAAAAGATTGATGGTGACTCCCGTTTTCATTTTTCTTAAAGTCGATTCCCATTTTCCAAAACTTGATTTAAAATGGTTTCGACAAGCCCCACACAGGTAAACCACACGAACGAATGAAAAATGTTGGGCTAGGCTGTGTAGTTCACACGGCCAAGGCCAAATTTGGGCTTGTGGGCGACACGGGCGTGTGGGCCCACATGGGCTCGCATTATGGGCCTTGGGCCTATTTTCACTATTTGACTATTGAGGTTGCACAGGTCGCCCTAGATGATTGTGAACCTACTGTTGGGTCGGTAAGCATACCTCGAACCCAAAATTGATAAATGACTGTTATGCCCCTATGAGGTAAAATGACTATTATACCCTTATGAGATTATGACTGTACTGAGCTTGCCATTTTATATATGTTGCGTACATGCATGATATTATGATATGTTGCATGGGGATGGGTTATTATGATTGGAGGAAGTGTACTGTTCTGGCAACTCTGCTGCAATTTCTGTTTAGTGCTGCAACCGGTGCTATTTTTGGTGTGTAGGGATGGGTGGGTTGATTTTATCCCCACATAGTGTCTAGCGTTGGAAGGAGTGGTGTGTAGAGGGTCGCTGGGTAGGACTTCTAATTGCATATCTGTACTGTGACTGCTACTGAATTGGACTAAGGCCCACACTGATACTGATACTGTAATGGGCTAAGGCCCTAACTAAAATTGAACTATTGCTGAGATAGGCTTAGGCCTAGACTAAAATTGCCTACTGTATGACTAACTGTTGCTAAGGGATTACACATTGAGTTTTCATAAACTCACCCTTTTTCTTTTCTACTCAGGTAACCCTTAGGCGGATTGGTGCTGCGAGGGACTCGAAGGTGGCCACACAACTGCACTTGATTTCTTATTGATTTTTAATTTATAAGTAATTTAATTTGGGTATTTGTTTATGTAATAAGGCCTCTATGGATTTTAACTTAAATTTGGGTTTTTATTTTCTTTGGTTTATAACTACTAGCAGAAGGAAAATACGCGTGTTTTAAAAAAGATAAATGTTTTTCCCAAAACACCGTGTTTACGCAACATATTTTAAAAGCTTCCACAACAAACAATGTTTTAAAAAGTAAAAACAATTTTAATACGATTAGCATTTTGCAAAACAACTTGAGTTTTAAACTAAACGAACCTCTATAAGAACACACAAAGAGGATAAGTTGAGAATGGGTTTTTACAATATCGAACTATGCAAAAAACACTTCAATGTGACATCACCAGATTCGGCCATAACATCCAGGCCGGGTTTGGGGTGTTATATGAAACACTGGCATGACATACTGTATTAGAGCTCTATCCCTATCATCAGCAATAAAGATAGGATTTTTAGCATGAATTGCTTCATTTCCTTGATTTGGATTTTCAAAGTTCATATCTTCAGTCCTTCTTTGACTTATTTGTCTTCTTTTTTGTCGAAAAGTCCTTTCAATCTTAGGGTCTACGGGGAGTAACTTGATAATTTGATCAATACTCATAAAAACCTAAAACAATCACAAAAAATATGATTAAATTAAAATTAAATAGAAAAATAAACCAAAATACAAAATTAACAAGTTCACAAATAGTGTCTTTTAAAATAGTCCTCGGCAATAGTGCCAAAAACTTGGAACGATGAAAATGTGCAAGTGTACACAACTGCAACAAGTAACAAAGTGAAAAGTAAATGTTGAGTTATCGAACCCGTAGGGACTGTGAAAGAAAAATATTTATGAAATGTAAATCAAACACTTTGGTGATGGGAAAAATATGTTGTTTTGAATAAGTGATTTAAAAACTAAAAAATTAACCAAGTAATAAAAAATAAAAAGTAAAAATTTTGATGCACGATTTCAAAAAGATGAGTTTTAATCAATATGACATAATTGTGTTAGATCAATTACATTCCTTAACTTAAAATTACTAAACCCATGTTCATGTTGTTACGAATATTTTCATGGCAACTTGGTAATTTGTTAACTGCTGCATATACATACTTACTAAATTAACCAATCTCTTGCACATTGCTCAACGCCAATTCAAATAGTTAATCAATCTTCATAAGCACAAATAAGATTAAGTGAGGTAACAATATATTTCTATATTGCAACAATTTTATCACATTAATCTTGTAAGTTATGCAAGGCTAATGTATCCTTTAATACCGTCGCCAATTTAACCTTCAACGACCTTAGAAGATTAAACATGCACCAATTAATTAATTTTTCAATTAATTACAATTTAAATATGCTTAATAATTAATTCATTTGTTACCTTACATTTTATAATACAAATATAACATAAGTATGGTTTTATTTAATTGAACAACTTACCAAAGCTTATAACAACACACACATGATTTAATAATTTAATAGGATAGAATGCAATCAATCTAACATGAATTAAATTTAATCCATTTTAATTAGAACAAGAAAAAAAACACAACAATTATTCATATTCATAATCACAACATAAACAAGAAAATTAAAGAGACAGGAACTAGGAAGAAAATTTAGGATTTCTCTGAAGCTTGACTAGTGCGCTCTGCTTCTTCTCTGCTCATTTTGTTGAACCTAGGCCTCTATGAATAGTTGAATGTTGCTATTCCAAGGTGGAAGAAGGATCTTTTTTAAGAGGGAAATCGGCAAGGGAAATGGGGATACAAGAAAAGGAATGGAAGAGAGAAAGTGAGTGAAAGAAAGAGAGATGTTTGGGAATGAATGGTGCGTTGAATGAGGTAACAAATGGGGTATTTATAGGTGGGAGTGGCTGCTAAAAATAGCAAATACTTAGCAGCCATACACTCTTCCTTGGCCGGCCACAAAAGGAGCAAGTTTGAATAATTCAAACTTTGCTATTAGCTTAGGGAAAATATTCAAAGGTAGGAAAAGTGGAAGGGTTTGAATGGAGTTTAAATAAACTTTGAGGGTTGTTTTGAAATTAATAAAATCAAATAAAAACCTAATTGGGTCAGCTTATTGGACGGTTTTGGGCTACCATTTCTCTTGTTGGATCAATCTTCTTTTATTAGCACAATTGGGCCTCCTTTTCTAGTTCATGTTATAATTAATAATTTTAACCCAACAAGAAGTGAATTAAAATTAATTATAACATGTATTATATTCATTATTAGACTGTCTATTGTTTGAAAAATTAATTAGCCTCTTTCTTGTCCATTTGATGCAAAGAATCACCACAATGGTTCAAGCCTGCCAAAGAGTTTACCGAGCCAATTTTTATCCTTTGTGCATAACTATCTAAAAGAAGAAAATTTTGTGTAAATTTATTATAAAAATAATTAAAATTCAATAAGTTAATAATTTAATTCCAAATTAATTATTTTATAATTAGAGTATTAATTTCAATAAAATTTATTAAAAATTTGAATGAATTAGAGCTCAAAATGTGTTGAAAAAGTTATATATTTTAGTGTTTCCAGATATCTTGTTGTATTTGCAAACTGAAGAAGAGCATGACGCTTATCTGTGAAATGTGTTGCAAATTCTACAAGAAAGAAAACAAGTTTTGTAAAGTTTAGGAAGTGCAAATTTGGCTTAAGGAAATTGACTTTTTTGGAGCACGTGGTTTTAGCAGAAGGGGATCACGTAAACCCAAAAAAGATCGAAGCAATTGTTGAGTGGAGATCCTCAAAGAGTGTTACAAAAGTACAAAGCCTTCTGGGGCTTATAGAAGACTATCGTAAGTTTGTTGAGGGGTTCGCCACCATAGCATCACCCTTAACAAAGTTACTCTAGAAAAATGAAGAGTTTACATGGACAGAAGAAAGGTAGCAAAGCTTCAACAAACTTAAGGTGATACTCACCAAAACACCTGTGTTAATTGAACTAGAATCAGGAAAGGGTTTTATGGTCTACAATGATGCCTCACACATATGGCTAAGATGCGTGCTGATACAGGAAGGGAAGGTGGTAGCTCATGTTTCCAAGCAATTGATGATCCATGAGCAAAACTATCCCACCTACGATATGGAGTTAGCAACTACGGTGTTTGCACTCAAGATTTGGCGACACTAATTATACGGCGAGAGATGTACTATTTATACAAATCATAAAAGCCTCAAGTATTTACTCACACAAAAGGAACTAAACTTGTGATAGAGAAGGTGGATAGAGTTGTTGAAGGACTACGACTATGTGATAGAGTATGACCCTGGTAAGGCAAACGTGGTAGCTAATACACTAAGTTGGAAGTCAATATGCAAGTTGCGTGCTATGTTTGTACAATTGAGCATAACGAGTGATGGAGAATTGCTCACAGAACTGCAAGGATAACCTTATCATAACTAATTAGATAGAAACAACCTATAGATGAGGAATTGGCGAAGAGGGTTCACCAAGTGGAACAAGGAGTGCAAGGGGACTTCGTACTAAATGATGAAGGAGTACTCTATTTTCGTGGAAGATTTTGCGTACCAAATGATGAGGAGCTTCAATATGTGATCCTTAGTGAGGCTCACAATAGTCCCTATGCAATTCACCCTAGAAGTAACAAGATGTATCAAGACCATTGCGAGTTGTATTGGTGGCTTAGATTGAAGTGAGTTGTTACAAAATTTGTGGTGAAGTGCTTAATTTTTCAAAAGGTGAAAGCAGAGTGTCAGTATCCATCAGGACTACTATAACCACTCAAAATTCCAAAGCAGAAGTGTGATAGGATCACCATGGATTTTTTATTAGGATTGCCACTAACTTTGATGAAAAAAGATGCTATTTGGGGGATTGTGAGTCGCCTTACCAAGAGTGCACATTTATTAGCTGTTCGCACAAGCTACACTTTGCAAATGCTCGTAGGGATATACATCACCGAGATAGTGAGACTTCACGATGTACCAATTTCTATTATTTTCGATTAGGATCCTAGGTTCACCTCAGGATTTTGGAAGAGTTTATAAGAAGCTTTAGGATCAAAGCTTAAATTCAGTACTACATATCATCTTCAAACAGATGGCCAATCTGAGAGAATGATACATGTGTTGGAAGATATGTTTCTAAGCTATGTGTTAGAGTTTGTAGAGACCTAGGAACATTACTTACCTTTGTAGAATTCGTGTACAAAAATAGTTATCAAGCAAGCATGCAAATGGCACCCTTCGAAGCGCTGCACGAAAGTCTAACACCTTTCTGTAGGGCCAAGATGGATGAGAAGTGAATGGTTGGACCTAAGTTGGTTCGTGATACATAGGCAAGGTGAAAATGATATGTGAAAAGTTGAAGGCTGCGTTAGACAGACAGAAGTCTTATACTAATTTGAAATTGTGAGATGTTGAGTACCAAGTGGTCGAACATGTGTTTCTTAAGGTCTCACCATGGATGAAAGTCCTAAGTTTTGGGCATAAAGGAAAGCTAAGTCTGAGGTTCATTGGTCCCTCTGAAGTGGCTGAAAAGATTAGTCTAGTAGCTTATCTTCTTAAGATTCCCTGCGAACTTGATCAAATTCATGATGTATTGCATGTGTCTATGTTAATAAATTATCATGTAGATCCATCCCATATTGTTTCAGGCAGGTCAAATTGAGGTGTGACCTGATCTAACATATGATGAGGAACCAGTAAAGATTGTGGCTCACAAGGAGAAAGTTCTGTGAAATAAGAAGATTCATTTGGTTAATGTTTTGTGGCGAAACCATAATACTAGTGAAGCTATGTAACACCCCGAACCCGAGACCGACACCGGAGTCGAACACGAGGTGTTAACAGACTTTAAACCCCTTATAAAAAATATTTCCCAGACACTGCCAATCTGCGTACTAGTCGCTTTAAAAATCATATCTTGAGTTTCACAACTCGAAAATCAGTTTCGTGATTTTTCCCTAAAACAAGACTCATATGCCCATCTACATATTTTTTTCTATAATTTTGGTCGGGCCAATTAGTACAGTTTATTAGTAAAATTCTCCCATGTTACAGGGATCGACTACCCTGACCTTTGCGCATTACGACTTGGATATCTCCTTGTACAGGCTTCAATACTGGTGCAGTTTGTTTCTATAGAAACTAGACTCAGAGAGGAATCTATCCATATATGGTATGACTCCTAATTATCTCTGGTTAATTTATAATGAATTTCCAAAGTCGGAACAGGAAATCCAGAAACCGTTCTGGCCCTGTCTCACGAGAACCTGAATATCTCTTAACATACTGTCCGTATGATTGTTTCGTTACTTTCCTATGAAAGTAGATTCATCAAGGTTTGTTTACATAATTTATTCACTATTTAATTCCCTTCCTACTATTTTTAGTGATTTTCCAAATCTACATCACTGCTGCTGTCAGCATCTGCCTTTAAGGTAGACTTTACCTATTTCATAGTTTCCATGGCCCATCCTTGTTAAGCATATCCACACCTCTCAATAACCATATCCATACCAAATAATTATAACATTATACTCAAACATATATAAGCCATTTTCGCATGGCTATCCAAAATTTATACAAGTCCAAAGGGTCCATGACCCACAACAAACAAACGGGTAATCCTATACATTCCATTTCGAAGTTCAACCAAAATTGTACCAAAAGGGGGCTTTGATAGTGTGGGCGACTTCGACTTCAAGATCCCGAGTCCGATAGCTGGAGAACCAAAATCTATAAAACAGAGGAGCAATGAAACGGAGTAAGCAATTTATGCTTAGTAAGTTTTGAGCAAGGAATTCCAGTACAACAAAAGTATAGCATTCATATAGCTAAACGGATAATTTCATATGCACAAATTTTTGATATCATACTTGCTTCACATTACCAACCCTTATGTAGACTTTACCTATTTCATGGTTTCCATGATTCAACTAGCCCTTTTTGCATAAATGGCACAATTTATGAAAGTGATTAACCATCCCCATGGCCAATCCTTGTCAAGCATATCCACACCAAATGATTATAACAATATACTCAAACACATATAAGCCATTTTCGCATGGCTATCCAAAATTTATACAAGTCCAAAGGGTCCACGACCCACAACAAACGGGTAGTCCTATACATGCCATTTCGAAGTTCAACCAAAATTGTACCAAAAGGGGGCTTTGATAGTGTGGGTGACTTTGACCTCAAGATCCCGAGTCCGATAGCTGGAGAACCAAATCTATAAAACAGAGGAGCAATGAAACGGAGTAAGCAATTTATGCTTAGTAAGTTTTGAGCAAGGAATTCCAGCACAACAAAAGTATAGCATTCATATAGCTAAACGGATAATTTCATATGCACAAATTTACGATATCGTACTTGCTTCACATTATCAACCCTTATGTACATACACAAAAGATCAACTCAGCCAAAGGCCGGTAGCTCATTTATCAACTGAGCGAATACTTATTTGTAAGGGCTCAACTAAATTCAAGCACATACGAAACATACCTCAATGTTGGGATGTTTCGAGAGTATTAACTGGAATTTTACAGCAAGTTCATTCATTCCCAAATCACGTACCTTCGAAATTTAACCGGATATAGCTCCTCGTTCAAATGCCTTCGGGACATAGCCCGGTTATAGTAATTCGCACAAATGCCTTCGGGACTTAACCCGGATTTAGTAACTCGCACAAATGCCTTCGGGCTTATCCCGGAATTAGTATCTCGCACAAATGCCTTCGGATCTTAGTCCGGATATTGTCACTTAGCACAAGCCTTCGGGACTTAGCCCGGACATCATTCAAATAACCATGCACATTTAACAATAAATCATGGCCCATTCGTATTTCATTTTCGTTAGCAAAACTCAAACACAAGACATTTATCATTCTTGCAAATTCGGCTCAATAGCCACACAAAGAGCATGATTTTAATTTGCTTAAAACATGATCTAATCACATCATAATTTAAGCTCTTTTACTCAAGAACTTACCTTGGGTGTTGTCGAACGATTCCGATAGCTATTCGACCACTTTTTCCTTCCCTTTATCGGATTTAGTTCCCCTTTGCTCTTGAGCTTAATTAAACGAATAAATTGATTTAATCATTTGAGCATCGAAAAGAGGAACACAAGGCACTTAGCCCATATTTATACATTAGACATTAAAGTCACATATGTACGGAATCATGAATCAAACTCAACATTTTAGCTAATTTTTTTCCCCTTGGCCGAATATGCATGTCTATTTTGGGGCCGATTTCAACACTTAATACATTCTACAAGTATGGTCACTTGTATTGACTAAACACCCTTTTGTTTCAAGTTCAAAACTTGGCTAATACACACATATACACACTAGTAAAGCATCCTCTCCCTTTCCATCAATTTAACACATGCATTGCTCATTAACATGCAAAAGTTATATTCAGCCTTAGCACACAACTTGCTAGCTGATTCTTCTCCATTTAGCAACCAATGCACATATGTGCTCACTCAAAAATGCTAAAAAGGAGGTTCAGGAATCATCAAGCCACCATCACATGCATCATTAACAAGCTTCATATTTAGCATGCAATGGCATTAACACAAACTCCACCTAGGCCGAATCTTAACTCATCCTCATGCCTCATCACCACAACATCAAACATCAACCAAGAATGATGCATCCATGGCCGAGTGTCATTTCCATCACATAGCAAGATTTAGACCATGGGCTAGGTAGAACTCAAGCTAACAACTAAAACATGCATGCATCTCATGGAACATCATCAAACATACCTTAGCCTAGCTACATGCATGGCCGAACCTCTTCAACCTTTCTTCTTCCTTCCTCCTTAAAATTTTTGGCCAAGGATGAACCAAAGGATGAGCATTTTTTTTCTTTGTTTTTTTCTTTCTAGTTTCGGCTAAATGAAGATGAGAAAGGATGAACAAAAATTTTCTCCTTTCTTTCTTTAGCTCACGGCAATAGGGGGGAAACAACTACACACATTTTTTTTTTGTATTCATCATACTCCTTTTCATTATTTTATGCCCATGCCCCTTATTTTATTTTTTCCCTACATACCTCACTAGGCCAACATGTTCCCAACATGTTTCCACCCATAGCATGGCCAACCACTAGCTCAAATTTTGGGTAATTTGACATGCAAACCCATCATTTTCACAACATGCATTAATAGACCATTTTAAATTAGCCTATCATATTTTCACCATGTCTCATATCAATCCCTATTTAATAATTTCTCATGCAATTGGCAAAATTGGAGAATGAAACTTCCACATACTCATGTACACACATAATAAGCATAGAATATGGAAATCAATTATTTTTATGACTCGGTTTTGTGGTCCCGAAACCACTTCCCGACTAGGGTCAATTTTGGGCTGTCACAACTCTCCCCCACTTAAGAAATTTTCGTCCCCGAAAATCTTACCGGTAAATAGGTTTGGGTATCGTTCTTTCATCGAGCTCTCGGTTTCCCAAGTAGGTTCCTCGATCGCGTGTTGGAGCCATAACACCTTAACTAACGGAACCCTTTTGTTTCGCAACTCTTTCACTTCACGAGCTAGGACACGCATCGGTTCTTTTTCATAACTCATATCGGCTTGAATTTCAACCTCTGATGGGCTAATTATATGCGATGGATCAGATCGATAGCGTCGAAGCATCGAAACATGAAAGACGTCGTGAATCTTTTCAAGATCAGGGGGCAAAATCAATCTATACGCAACCGGACCAACTCGTTCAGAGATTTCGTACGGCCCAATGAATCTCGGGCTCAACTTGCCCTTACGGCCAAACCTGAGTACCTTTTTCCAAGGCGAAACTTTAAGGAACACTTTATCTCCCACCTGATATTCAATGTCCTTTCATTTCAAATCCGCATACGATTTTTTTTTGACGATCTGTGGCTGCTTTCAGACTTTCATGGATTACCTTTACTTTCTGTTCGGCATCCTTAATCAAATCAACTCCGAAAATTTTACTTTCACCGAGCTCGGTCCAAAACAATGGTGTACGACATTTACGACCGTACAAAGCCTCGTAAGGTGCCATCTTAATACTTGATTGAAAACTATTATT
Source organism: Gossypium hirsutum (assembly GCF_007990345.1). NCBI lineage: Eukaryota > Viridiplantae > Streptophyta > Magnoliopsida > Malvales > Malvaceae > Gossypium > Gossypium hirsutum. Next base: position 72,113,612 of record NC_053435.1, read on the forward strand.
GTAAGCGAATTCAATTAAAGGTAAATACCGTTCCCATGAACCACTGAACTCGAGGATGCAACATCTCAACATATCCTCAAGTATCTGAATTATCCGCTCAGATTGACCATCGGTTTGGGGATGAAAAGCAGTGCTAAAATGCAGCTTGGTACCCAAAGCTTCTTGCAATTTCCTCCAAAATCGCGAGGTGAATCTCGGATCTCTATCCGACACGATAGAAATAAGTACCCCGTGTAATCTCACAATCTGAGAAACGTACAATTCAACTAGTCTATCCAATGAAAAATCCATACACACGGGATAAAGTGAGCCGACTTAGTCAGTCTATCAACAACAACCCAAATCGTATCCTTCTTACTTGTTGACAATGGCAGTCCGGACACAAAGTCCATTGTGACTCGATCCCATTTCCACTCGGGTATCATGATCGGCTGAAGTAATCCTGAAGGCACTTGATGTTCCGCTTTCACTTGTTGACATATTAAACATCTCGAAACAAAGTCGGAGATGTCTCGTTTCATACCATGCCACCAAAACCAACGTTTCAATCGTTGTACATTTTCGTACTCCCCGGGTGACTTGACATTCGGCTACAATGGGCTTCGTTCAGAATCATCGAAATGAGTTCCGAACTCCTTGGAATACACAAACGACTTCTGAACCTCAAACAATCATCATCATCAATTTGAAACTCCGATTCCTTGTTCGGAGCACACTCAGCCCGTTTGCAACCAATTCATCATCAACTTTCTGGGCTTCACGAATTGATGAATCAATAATGGTTTGGCTTTTAATTCAGCAACTAACACATTGTCAGGTAGAACAGACAAATGCACATTCATGCTCGTAAAGCAACCAATGACTTGCTAGTC